>NC_083230.1:118143300-118335918 GCF_032191835.1 Heteronotia binoei
ATTCAGAAGATAAGGACGGATATGAAAGATGATCTATGAGAGGAAGGAAAGGAGAAGAAATCATAAATGGAATAGAAACCAAGCTGGAAGAGGGTGAAGAGGGCAAGTTGTAGTTTGAACATCAGAGCTTTAATTGTCGGTTGCGTCGTCGGTACAAAGGAAGAAAATGACAGAGAATGTAAAGAAATGAGGGAAAAGATACCAGGAAGGAGATATGGTAGAAAATGGCGATGAACAAATGAAGCTCTTGGGAAAGCTTGAGGTGAAATGGAAGAAGGAACCAAGGTAGGAAAAGAATGGAAGGGAAGCACAAACCAAAAAAAAAATAATCATGACTGAGAAAGTGATCGAGGACTGGAATAAGACTTTAACAGAAATAGATGAGGAGAACCTAAAGCGGTTGGGCAGGAACAGTGTTTTCATGAGCATGACTCAGCACCTCTGAGGCAGAACAAAGGTCAAAGAGAGAGGACAGACGCCATGGCTGAGGAGAAGACTAATATGAGGAACAAGGAAGAGGAGCAAACAGTCAAAAGAAAGAGTATGTGCAAGAATGTTTTTATGCTGAGTAAGCGTAGTCTCTTGCGGTAGAGTTAACCTTATGCTAGGCATGAGTTACTCCATGTATTTAAAACACTTCAAGGTTTTTATTTGGTTTTCGGCTAGTCAGTGGGAGGTGTTTCTGTCTACACATGGAATCTCTTCCCAGTCCTCGTTCTGCCCTTCCAAAAGAGTTCAGTCTCAGGCAAATGGCAATGCTTCTTTCCCTCACAGCAACTGCACTGCAAAGGATTTTGTGTTCCGAGAAAATAAACGGTTTTTAATCACCATAATGGATCAGCCAGTCCTTGTCAAAGGTTTCACTGCGACATGTAAAGTCTGATATAAATTTCCAAATACTCATTTTTTGGATTTTTGTACCCACTTGTTTCACTCTCTGGGAACTTTTTCCTCTCTTTTTACACAAAGCTCTGTGGAAAGATTTGGGATGATGTCCTTGCCTACTTAAGCCTTAGTGAGAACTAATTCAAAGCATGGACTCATCAGTTAGGGTTGCCAATCCCCAGTTGGGGGCAGGGGATCCCCGGTTTAGAGGCCCTCCCCCTGCTTCAAGGTCATCAGAAAGCGGGGGGGGGGGGCAGGAAATGTCTGCTGGGCACTCCATTATTCCCTATGGAGATCGATTCCCATAGGGTATAATGGAGAATTGATGTATGGGTATCTAGGGCTCCGTAAAGGGGCTGTTTTTTGAGGTAGAGGCACCAAATTTTCAACATAGTGCCTTGTGCCTCTCCTCAAAACATCCTCCAAATTTCAAAAAGGTTGGACCAGGGGGTCCAATTCTATGAGTCCCAAAAGTAGAATCCCCTATCCTTCATTATTCTAAATGGAGGGAAGGCATTTAAAAGGTGTGCAGTCCCTTGAAATGTGATAGCCAGAACTCCCTTTGGAGTTCAATCGTGCTTGTTGTAACCTTTCTCCTGGCTCCACCCCCAAGGTCTCCTGGCACCGCCCCCAAAGTCCTTGTATTTGTTGCCGGTATCTGGCATTCAGAGGCATTCTGTTACTGTACATGGAAAAGAACTAGATATTTATGCAGAAGGGGAAACCAAATTGGTAGAACAGTGGGAACTGAGAATAGGTCTTCCAGGTTGATGATCCAGTTCCTCATATGGTCAGCAATTCCACAGAAATTGTATATTCAGTCCCATCAAGTCAGGAGACTTTGGGGTGGAGCAAGGATGTCACAAGCACAATCGAACTCCAAAGGGAGTTGTGGCCATCACATTTAAAGGGACCACATACCTTTTAAATGCCTTCCCTCCATTACAAATAATGGCAGAGACATCTTTTTGGGGGGCTCATAGAATTGGACCCCCTGATCCAATCCTTTTGAAACTTGGAGGGTGTTTTGAGAAGAGACATTGGACACTATGCAACAAATTTGGTGCCTCTACCTAAAAAAACAGTCCCCTTTGAGCCCTATTATATCCTATGGGAATCTTTTTCCACAGGGAATAATGGAGTGCCCGGCAGACATCTCCCTCCCCCCCACTTTTTGATGACCCTGAAGTGGGGAGAGGGCCTCCAAACCAGAGGATCCCCTGCCCCCTCCTGGGAATTGACCTTCACAGTTAGCCATGACTCTCTGTAGAAGGAACCCACTAGAGTACCACAGTAAGAAGACATTGGATTTATATTCCGCTCTCCACTCAGAGTGGTCCCAATCTCCTTTATCTTCCTCCCCCACAACAGACACCCTGTGAGGTGGGTGGGGCTGAAAGACGGCTCACAGAAGCTGCCTCCCTTTCAAGGACAGCTCTGCCAGAGCTATGGCTGATCCAAGCCCATTCCAGCAGGTGCAAGTGGAGGAGTGGGGGAATCAAACCCGGTTCTCCTAGATAAGTGTCCGCACACTTAACCACTACACCAAACTGGAGCAAGAACAAACAAGAAACTGTGGGATAATATTTAAAAACCCTTTTGGTAAAGAAAAATGCACTTCTTATATCCGTCACAAATTCTTAACGCTGAAAGAGCAATAAAGAAACAAAACTCCTACCAGAATTTTAAACGTTTTTCATAGTATTATTCCAAATTACAAACTCTACAGCAATGGAGCATACATTAGAATACAATGGAAATTTTTTTAAAAAATTCTAGTAGGAGTTTTGTTTCTTTATTGCTTTTCCAGCTTTAAGAATTTGTGAAGGATATAAGAAGTGTGTTTTTCTTTACCAAAAGGGTATTTCGTTAATATTTCACAGTTACTTGTTTGTTCTCCCATCTGGGGATCAACGACCCTTTTTGAGTCACTTCGCCTCGTGATGGGTCTTTCTCTTTTCCTAGCATTTGCGTCTTTTCCAGGGACTGGTCTCTGTAGTCCATAGAAATCAACTGTAAATCCAGGAACGTCTTCAAGCCCTACCTGGAGGCGGAGAACCCTAAACTGACTGGGCTGTTCTTCCTGCGATGCTAGCTTTCTACCCGCAAGGACTGCTCGTCTGCCGATGGGCAAGCACACAAGCAGTTGCAGCTGCAAGCCCAAACTGCAAGAAGAGCTCAGTGGTTTCAACCAACTCCCAGTTTGTCAGAAACATTTTTTTTCCCCTCTAGGTGAATGAATCCTGCATTATTCATTTAATTCCATAAGCAGTTATTCCGTGTGTGTGTGTGTTTTTTTCTCCTTCCCCCTTCAAATCAAAGAAATGCGGTGTGGTTACAGACTCATTCCCTTGTATAATTATTCTTTCCAAGTTAATTACAAGATGCTCTAATTAATTATATTTAATGATTAACGTACGAAAAGGCAGGAGGGAAGAACACCGCTCTGAGAACATTTGCTCTTAAAAGATAGGTCCGGACTAGTTTTTTTTCCCCTCTTATCAGGGAAAGGTGGAGAAATTAAAAAGAGAATGAGGGAGAGTGTGTGTGAGAGAGAGAGAGACGGAGAACGCCATCGGGCTGTGTATAAAAAAAAATAATAATAATTACGTCCAACCAAGAGTGTATTTTTTTCCTTTGGAGTTTGCTCGTTGCCTCCTGTACCTCCCCACCCAAGTTTTGATTACTTTAATTGGCCTCTGCCTGCCATTTACTCTGTTGTTCATTTGTTCAGTAATTAAGTTAAGTCGAGTTGGTGTACGATGTTACATCAGAGTTCACATTATGAATGTGGACGACAACTGCAAGGGGAGAGAGATAAAGAGAGATGTACACACGGGCTGGGTGAGACGGACGATCCCTCGCGCTCCTCTCTTGTCGTGATGCCCACAAAGAACCAGCTGCAATGCGACATTCTCTGGCTGCGAGTAGAAGAAAATAATGGGGCTTTTTTTAAGCAGGAACTCATTTGCATATTAGGCCACACCTCTCTGGTGTAGCCAGTTTATTGTGTTTATTTTATTTTATTCAATTTATGCCTCGCCCTCCCCGCCAAGGTGGGCTCAGGGCGGCTTACATCAAGTCATAGCATGCTATGATCACACGCATAAAACAATAAAACCACATAAATATATAGATATATAAATTAAAACACATAGATTAAAACAGTATACAGCTTGGTGCTACACATTAGATGTTCCTCATCGTTCCAGGATGGCGGTTATTCCAGAATTCTCCTACGGTAGAAGAAGACGACATTGGATTTATATTCCGCCCTCACTCAAGAGTCTCAGAGAGGCTCACAATCTCCTTTATCTCCCTCCCCCACAACAGACACCCTGTGAGGTGGGTGGGGCTGAGAGGGCTCTCACAGCAGCTGCCCTTTCAAGGACAACCTCTGTCAGAGCTATGGCTGACCCAAGGCCATGCCAGCAGGTGCAAGTGGAGGAGTGGGGAATCAAACCTGGTTCTCCTAGATAAGAGTCCACACACTTAACCACTACACCAAACTGGGTTGAAGGTTGAAGGTTGTAGGTTGAAGGTTAAAGGCCTGCCGGAAGAGGACGGTCTTAAAGGCCTTGTGGAACTGGGCAAGGTCCCGCAAGGCCCTAACCTCTTCCGGCAGTTGATTCCACCAGGACGGGGCTGCCACTGAAAAGGCCCGATCCCTGGTGGTCACTAATCTTGCCTCCCCCAGCCCGGGGATCACTAGAAGATGTTGGGATCCAGTTCTTAGTATCCTCTGGGGAACGTGTGGGGACAGAGTCCTCAGCCATACAGGGCTTTAAAAGTAATAACTAGCACCTCATAACGAATCCAGTACACTATTGGTAGCCAGTGCAGTTCCTGCAGTGCTGGCTGTATGGGCTTCCACTTGGGCAGCCCCAATAGCAGCCTAGCAGCCGCATTCTGCACTAGCTGGAGTTTCCGGGTTCGCGACAAAGGTAGCCCCAAGTAGAGGGCATTACAGTAGTCCAATCTCAAGGTGATTGTTGCATGGATCACAGTTGCCAGGTCGCGACGGTCGAGGAAAGGAACCAACTGTTTCGCCCGCCTCAGATGAAAAAAGGCAGATTTCGCAGTTGCTGCTATTTGGGCCTCCATTGACAGGGAGGCTTCCAGCAGCACCCCCAAGCTTCTGACCTTGGGCACCATTGACAGTGGCACCCCATCAAACGTTAGTAGGGGGATTGCCCTGCCCAGGCCGCCGCGACTTAGGCAAAGGACCTCTGTCTTCGTTGGATTCAGCTTCAGTCGGCTCAGCTTAAGCCAGCCAGCCACGGCTTTCAACGCCTGATCTAGGTTTTCTGGGACAGCGCCAGGCCGGCCATCCATCAGTAGATAGAGCTGGGTGTCATTGGCGTACTGATGGCAACCCAGCCCATACCTCCGGACAATCTGGGCAAGGGGCCGCATGTAAATGTTAAACAGCATTGGGGATAGAACCGCCCCATGAGGCACACCGCAATTAAGTGGGTGTCTCTGGGATGACTCTCCCCCAATTGACACCCTTTGTCCCTGACCGCATAGGAAAGAGGAAAGCCACTTTAAGCCTAGCCCCTGAATCCCTGCATCGGCGAGGCGGTGGACTAGCAACTGTTGGTCGACCATATCGAAAGCAGCCGATAGGTCTAACAACATCAGTACCGCCGAGCCGCCTCAATCCAGATGCCGCTGGAGGTCATCCACTAGGGTGACCAGAACTGTCTCCATCCCATGACCAGACCAGAAGCTGGACTGGTGGGAATCTAGGACGGAAGCGTCCTCCAGAAAACTCTGTAACTGTACTCCAAGAGCTTACTGTTGGCCCTGTAATAAGAGCCTTGTAAGCTCTTGGAGGATTGACTACATCAGGAGGATGTGGCCTGATATGCAAAGGAGTTCCTGCTGCAAAAAAAGCCCTGGAAAAGATCAAGAATCTGGGAGCACCTTCAAGAGCAGGGGTGGCCAAACTTGCTTTAACGTAAGAGCCACTTCGAATAAATGTCAGATGTTTGAGAGCCACAAGACGTGAACATCAAATGTCTGAGAGCTGCAAGACATGAAGACCACACCTCAAAAAAAATATTATAGCATTGGGGAAAAGTCCAAAAAAGGGCAACTGGAATGATTAAAGGGTTGGAACACTTCCCCTATGAAGAAAGGTTAAAACGCTTGGGGCTCTTTAGCTTGGAGAAATGAAGACTGAGGGGTGACATGATAGAGGTTTACAAGATTATGCATGGGATAGAGAAGGGAGAGAAAGAAGTCCTTTTCTCCCTTTCTCACAATACAAGAACTCATGGACACTCGATGAAATTGCTGAGCGGTCAGGTTAGAACAGATAAAAGGAAGTACTTCTTCACCCAAAGGGTGATTAACACGTGGAATTCACTGCCACAGGAAGTGGTGGCAGCTACAAACATGGACAGCGTCAAGAAGGGGCTGGATCAATATCTGGAGCAGAAGTCCATCAGTGGCTATTGGCCACAGGGTATTGATGGAACTCTCTGTCTGGGGCAAGTGATGCTCTGTATTCTTGGTGCTTGGGGGCGGGGCACAGTGGGAGGGCTTCTAGTGTCTTGGCCCACTGATGGACCTCCTGATAGCACCTGTTTTTGGTTTTTTGCCACTGTGTGACACAGAGTGTTGGACTGGATGGGCCATTGGCCTGATCCAACATGGCTTCTCTTATGTTCTTATGATTGTCAGATGTTTGAGAGAAGGAAGGAAGGAAGGAAAATAGATGGGGAGGAAGGATGGCATGGCTTGGAGGAGTGATTTAAAGAAAGATATACCTTCTCCAAGCCAGCCGATGGGACAGTGGGGATTTTGAGAGCCACACAAGATGTGTGAAAGAGCCAATGTGGCTCTCTAGGCACAGTTTGGCCACCGCTGTTTGAGACTAACAAAATTTGTGGTGGGGGAGGAGCTTCCATGAGTCACTGCTCCCTTCTTCCGAGTGACACAGGAAAACACCTGCCCTGCCACGAATTTTGTTAGACTTGAAGGCACCGCTGGCCGCTTGCTCTTTTCTACTGCTACAGAGAGACCAACGTGGCTCGCCATCTGCATTTAGCTAATGTTGAGAGCAGTGGTGGAATTCTGGCAGGCGCTCCTTTGCAGGAGCTCCTACCCCTGATGTAGCCAATCCACTAAGAGCTTACAGAAAAGAGACTTGTAAGCTCTTGGAGGATTGGCTACATCACGGGAGTATGGCCTAATGCAAAGGAGCTCCTGCTAGAATTCTACCCCTGATTAAGAGTAAAACACGCATGGGCAGAACAGAAGCAGAGGCAAGAAGGGGTAAGAACAGAGAATGGACTTTGTTCTCAGAGTGGGAGAATTGTGGAAAGGCACAGCGTCGTAGAAGAAACTGAAAAAAAAGCAGCTTCATGCAATAACCAGAAGTTCATACAGGAAGTGACAAAGGGTAGTTCTGAGAATCGCCAGAAGTTCTAAGTCGACAGATCCAGGTAGGGCAGCCATATTGGTCTGAAGCAACAGAACAAAGTAGGAGTGTGCTGAAACAAAAGCTCTATGGTTAAAACGATCAAGTTTCTGGCAATTCCTAGAGTGGGGCATAATGCCACACAAGGCATTTTTTTTTGTAGCAGGAACTTCTTTGCCTATTAGGCCACACACCCCTGATGTAGCCAGTCCTCCAAGAGCTTACAGTAGGCCCTGGAAGAAGAGCCCTGGAAGCTCTTGGGGGATTGGCTACAACAAGGGGTGTGGCCTAGTATGCAAATGAGTTCATGCTATGAAAGAAGTCCTGATGCCGGAGAATCCGTGCTTCAAAGCAGCCCTTTTTTCTAAGCAGGGGTGTCGAATTCATATGTTTAGAGGGCCAAATCTGACATAAATGAGACCTTGTCAGGCCAGGCCATGTGTGTCATAAAATGTAAGGCCAAGTAGTGGAGACATAAACTTTATGAAGGACACAAAGAAGCATAATTAAAGATTTAAAAAAAACCACTTTAAATAAAACATGCTTTAAAAAATAGCACTCTGGCAATAGTTTATTTAGCAGTCTCTGATAACTGAAGGAAGCAAGAGAGAAGGTGAAGGAAGCAGACTTGCTTGCAGGCCTGACAGAAGCCCTCCGGGGGCCTGATTCGGCCCCTGGGCCACATGTTTGACACCCCTGCTCTTAGGGAATTGATCTCTGATCATTTGCAATTCTGAGGAAACTCCAAGCCCTTCCCTCATATAAAGCTGCCTTATACTGAATCAGACCGTTGGACAGGGCTTTTTTTGTAGCAGGTGCTCCTTTGCATATTAGGCCACACACCCCTGAGGTAGCCAATCCTCCAAGAGCTTACAGGGCTCTCAGTACAGGGTCTATGGTAAGCTCCAGAGGACTGGCTACATCAGAGGGGTGTGGCCTAATATGCAAAGGATTTCCTAACAACATAAGAGAAGCCATATTGGATCATGCCAATGGCCCATCCAGTCCAACGCTCTGTGTCACACAGTGGCCAAAACCCCAGGTGGCATCAGTGGGGCCAGGACACTAGAAGCCCTCCCACTGTCGCCCCTCCCAAGCACCAGGAATACAGAGCATCACTTGCCTCAGACAGAGAGTTCCAACAATACGCTGTGGCTAATAGCCAATGATCGACCTCTGCTCCAGATGTTTCTCCTATCCCCTCTTGAAGCTGGCCACCACCTCCTGTGGCAGTGAATTCCACGTGTTAATCACCCTTTGGGTGAAGAAGGACTTTCTTTTATCGGCTCTAACCCGACTGCTCAGCAATTTCATTGAGTGCCCACGAGTTCTCGTATTGTGAGAAAGGGAGAAAAAATACTTCTTTCTCTGCCTTCTCTATCCCAGTAACTACAAAACAATCCCTCCCCTTGGTCCATCAAGGTCAGCACTGTTTACCTAGGATGCCAGCAACTCTCCAGGGTCTGCAAAAGATCCGCATCACCTACTGCGTGGTCCTCCTTAACTGGAGATGCTGGGGATTGAACCTGGGACCTGTCGCACGCCAATCAGAGACTCCACCACTGAGCTGCAGCCCCTATGATGAGAGCCAGTTTGGTGTAGTTATTACGTGTGCAGACTCTTATCTGGGAGAACCGGGTTTGATTCCCCACTCCTCCACTTGCAGCTGCTGGAATGGCCTTGGGTCAGCCATAGCTCTGGCAGAGGTTGTCCTTGAAAGGGCAGCTGCTGTGAGAGCCCTCTCAGCCCCACCCACTTCACAGGGTGTCTGTTGTGGGGGGAGAAGATATAGGAGATTGTAAGCCGCTCTCTCTGATTTAGAGAGAAGGGCGGGGTATAAATCTGCGGTCTTTTTCTTCCTCTACCTGGAGGTTGGCAGTTCTTTTGACACGTGCCACTTTGAAAAACAGGATGCAGGACTATATGGAATATGCTGTGCGTATTCCAAGCAAGTATTAACAGCAAGACAGGAGAATATTTGCTCCAAGAAGCTGACAAATTCTTATATTTAATTGCCATTAAGGCATCTCTAAACAAAGAAATGGAAAAAGAGGGAAATAAAAAAGGGGAAATGCGTTTAGGACTACAGTCTTAAGTATATGTAAAGTCCCTCCTTTTTAACGTACATATAATCCCACTGAAGCGTCTTCCACTAAGCGTTGTCTCTGCAAAACAGACTCCGTAAGAAACTTTGAAAGAATCACTGAAGCACCCCCCGAAGTGTTTTTGACTTTCACTGGCTCATCCGGTATTAAATCAGTTGGCAATCCTCAAACGAGGTTTGCACATTAACTTGGGCACACGCGAATGAAGCAAAATTCCTCTTTTTAAAAAAAAAATCCCATGGTCTTTTGGGTTGGATTTTCCAAGTCTGCGAATGCAGATTAGGGGTTTGGTTTTGGTGTATATTTCATTTCACATTCAAAGTTGTTGGGTTTTTTTGTTTTGTTTTTTTTTTTAATTACTGTCTATGTCAATAAGAAAAATAGAACCCGGATGACGCATGAGTCGGTAAAAGGATTTGGAATAAAAGTTGTGGCAGGGGTAGGAAGGGTTGCCATTCGTCGAGGTTTTATAACATTCCAGATTCAAATTTAGACTTGTTAGAATTTTAGTTCGGGGGTGACAAACTCATTAGTTATGAGGGTTGGATCTGACATAAATGTTGGGCCAGGCCATGTTGGGTTGGGCCGAGCCATGCTGGGCCAGACCTATTTAAGATTATGTAGCAGAGATATAAATTTTATAAAGAACAGAGACAAACACACACACACACACATATATATATATATATAAAAGTAAAGGTAGTCCCCTGTGCCCCCCCGACTCTGGGGTGACGTCGCTTTCACAACGTTTTCACGGCAGACTTTTTTGCGGGATGGTTTGCCATTGCCTTCCACAGTCATCTACACTTCTCCCCACCCCCCTGCAAGCTGGGTACTCATTTTACTAACCTCGGAAGGATGGAAGGTGAGTCAACCTCGAGCCGGCTACCTGAACCCAGCTTCCACCGGGATCGAACTCAGGTCATGAGCAGAGAGCTCGGACTGCAGTACTGCAGCTTTACCACTCTGCGCCACAGGGTGCTCTAATATACATATATATTTGTATATATAACAAATCAGGCCCCCAGAGGGCTCCTATCAAGCCCCCGGGCAACCGGCTCTCATATGCTTTCTTCTCCCGCTCTCTTGCTTCCTTCTGCATCGCAGCTTGCTTTGCCAGGCTTGCTCAATCAACACAGGAGCTACAGAGCAAAACCTCTCTTTTTTCCATTGGCTGAGGCACCTCACTTGGGAAGGAAGAGCTTGCTTTGCCCGGCTCTCTCAGTCGCACAGCAGAGCTCCTGAGCCAAGCCTCTCTTTCTTCACATGGCTGAGATTCCTCCCCCTCCTGGTCCCCTGGGGAAGGAAGGAAAGAGCCAGAGCTTCCATTGCCCAGTTCCCTGGATCCCATGGGAGAAATACAAAGAAAGCACCTTTAAGACCAAGTGCTGATGTTTTCAGCATGTTTTATTTTAAGGGTTGTTTTTTTTTTAAAAAAAATTAATCCTGTTTGTCTGTCTCCTTTATGAAGATTATATTTATGCTACCTAATCTTAAACAGGTCCACACATGGCCCAGCCCAACAAGGTCTCATTTATGTCAGATCTGGCCCTCATAACAAATGAGTTTGACACCCCTAGGGGTGAGGCTTCCTCCCCCACCAGGCAACTGGCCAGTCGCACCAAATCAGGGGGTCCCCTGCTCCCAACTGGCTGGCAACCCTAAAGTAGTCGTTTTCTCTAGGGCAAGGTTGTTAAACTCATTTGTTATGAGGGCCAGCTTTGACATAAATGAGATCTCGAGGGGCCAGGCCATGTCAGGTTGGGCTGAGCCATGTCGAGCCGGGCCATGTGCGTACCTATTAAGATTAGGTAGCAGACAAACACAAATATATATTTTTTCAAAAACTTAAAATGTTAGCGCTGACTGGTCTTAAACGTGCTTTCTTTATATTCCTCCCGTGGGATCCAGGGAACTGGCCAAAGGAAGCTCTGGCTCTTTCCTTCCTTCCCCAGAGACTGGGGGAGCAGGGGGAGCTTCAGTCAATAGAAGGGTTTGGCTCAGTAGCTCTGCTGTGCGATTGAGAGAGCCTGGCAAAGCAAGCTATTCCTCCCCCCCCCCCTTCTTCACCCAAAGGGTGATTAACATGTGGAATTCACTGCCACAGGAGGTGGTGGCATCCACAAGCATAGCCACCTTCAAGAAGGGGTTAGATAAAAATATGGAGCAGAGGTCCATCAGTGGCTATTAGCCACAGTGTGTGTGTGTGTGTGTGTGTGTGTGTATATATATATATATATATATATATATATATATATATATATATATATATATATATATATATATATATATATATATATATATATATATATATATATATTTGGCCGCTGTGTGACACAGAATGTTGGACTGGATGGGCCATTGGCCTGATCTAACATGGCTTCTCTTATGTTCTTATGTTCTTATGTTCTTCCTCCCCAAGGGAGGAGCCTCAGCCAATGGAGAAAATAGAGGTCTTGCTCTGTAGCTCCTGTGCGATTGAGCAAGTCTGGGAAAGCAAGTTGTTATGCAGAAGGAAGCAAGAGAGAGGGAGAAGGAAGCAGATGACAGCCAATTGCTCGGGGGCCTGATAGGAACCCTCCGGGGGCCTTATCTGGCCCCTGAACTGCATATTTGACACCCCTGCTCCAGGGGAACTGATCTCTAGCGTCACAAGGTCACTGGTAATAGCAGATCTCCGGGCACCACCAGGAGGATGGTAACCCCGTCTGTCTGCCTCCGAATACTAGCCACGCAACCTTGCCAGTCGGGAGTGGTGTCTGTGCAAACCAATTCCCCTGCATAACTTTCAGCCTCCGAACCACCCAAATACACCTCACTCAGCTGTCCTTTCCCCCTGCTACACATGCCGAGCCTGGCTCCATTGCATCTTCCTAATCTTGGGCCATTCATATTCTTCTGCCCCAAGGAACGGGAAATATGCCGGGAGCGATCGCATGCAAGCAGTTCATTCTACCTCCTGGGAAGTCTCACCCCAACCCCCCCCCCACACCCCGGAGGCAACCTCATTACTGCCTAAATGATTATTAGATGCAATTTCCATTCTCCTGCCGCATATTAGCTGACTGCAATGCTACTGACGGCCTGAGTCAGTCCTTTCATAGTTTTAGCAATCTTGCTCAGGACGGTGATCCCACAAAGGAGCTGTTTAAATAACTAAGTGTTCAGGGAGTGAATTGAAATGAATGCAAACCAGGCCTGGAGCAGGGGAGCGAAAGCCAAAGCTCAGCAGAGGAGCTCACAGGAGCATAGAGCTGAACGTTCAGACTGTACATGGAACCATGGTTTCATTAAGAGAGCTGAGGTCCATCAGTGGTTATTAGCCACAATATATAGATGGAACACTATGTCTGGGGCAGTGATGCTCTGCATTCAAGGTGGCTGAGAGGGCTTGTAGAGTTCTGTCCCTGCTGGTGGACCTCCTGATGGAACCTGGGGTTTGGCCACTGTGTGACACAGGGTGTTGAATTGGATGGGCCATTGGCCTGATCTAACATGGCTTCTCTTATGTTCTTATGGCCCTGCTGGTGGACCTCCTGATGGCACCTGGGTTTTGGCCGCTGTGTGACACGGAGTGTTGAATTGGATGGGCCATTGGCCTGATCCAACATGGCTTCTCTTATGTTCTTATAATAATTATTATATTATTCTTATGGCCCTGCTGGTGGACCTCCTGATGGAACTTGGATTCTGGCCACAGTGTGACACAGAGTGTTGTACTGGATGGACCATTGGCCTGATCCAACAGAGCTTCTCTTATGTTCTTATGGTCCTGCTGGTGGACCTTCTGATAGCACCTGGTTTTTGGCCACTGTGTGGCGCAGAGTGTTGGACTGCATGGGCCATTGGCCTGATCTAACAGGGCTTCTCTGATGTTCTTATAGATGGAACACTCTGACTAAAGCAGTGATGGTCTGTATTCTTGGTGCTTGGAGGGCAACTGTAGGAGGGCTTCTGGAGTTCTGGCCTCACTGGTGGACCCCTGATGACATTTGGGTTTTGGCCCCTGTATGACACAGAGTGTTGGCCTGGATAGGAAGGAGGAGGAGGAGACTGGATTTATACCCCACCCTTCACTCAAAGTCTCAAAGCAGCTTACAACCTCCTTCCCTTCCTCTCCCCACAACAAACTCCCCCTGTGAGGTGGGGCTGAGAGTGCTCTTTCGAGAACTGCTCTTGAGAGAACAGGTCTGAGAGAACTGAGACTGACCCAAGGTCACCCAGGAGCTGCATGTGGAGAAGTGGGGAATCAAACCTGGTTCTCCAGATTAGAGTCCACCACACTTAACCATTAAACCAAACTGGCTCTCTGATCATGTTGGCTTGATCCAACAGGGCTTCTATTGCATTCTTATGACCTCAGTAAGGCTGCCAGCTCTGGGATGGGAAATATCTGGAGATTTAGGGGGTGGAGCCAGTTTGGGGGAGGGGCTGGGGGAGGGGGGTACCTCTGCAGGGATACAATGCCATAGAGTCCACCCTCCAAAGCAGCCATTTTCTCCAAGGGAATGATTGTGGTGGTCTGGAGATCAATTGTAATGCTGGGAAATCTTGGGGGTCCCACTTTGAGGTTAGCCACCCTATAGTTAAGGTTAGTGTGCTGGCTTGAATGCAGGCCAGTTCACCAACCAGGATTAGTTAAGGGTCCACCAAACCAGCAAATGAAGCCAGGATTTTGAAGAGGCTTATTAACCACAGAATGCCTTAACTACAGTTTTGATTGATGTCTGAAGACAGATATTCAGAGGTTGGCAGCCTCTGGATGTGATAGATCCCTTTGGTCATCTTGGCTAGCAGCTGTTGATGGACCTCTACAGGGCTCATTTTGTAGCAGGAGCTCCTTTGCATATTAGGCCACACGCTGATGTAGCCAATCCTCCAAGAGCTTACAGGACTCTTAGTACAGGGCCTACTGTAAGCTCCAGGAGGATTGGCTACTATAGGGGGTGTGGCCCAGGGGTGGAATTATAGCAGGAGCTCCTTTGCATATTAGGCCACACACCCCTGATGTAGCCAGTCCTCCAAGAGGTTACAAAAAAGGAGCCTCTTCTGTGAATCACTAAACCTTTTAAGGCCATCTGTGCTAGCAGAGACCACTAGGCCCACTGGCAGTGAATCCCATGATTTAATTACAAATTGAATGGCGGGGGGGAACCTCCTTTTGTCTGTCTTGAATCTATCAACTTACTGTTCTCCTATCTAGCCCAATCTTCTTAGCGTTTGGAAGGTAAGCATGGTCAGCTCTGCTTAGTTCTTGGAGGGGAGACCACCAAGAAGGCCAGGGTTGCTGTGCAGAAGCAGCCAATAGCAAACCACTTCGGAATGTCCCTTCCCTTGAAAACTCTATAGCAGAAGTGTCAAACATGCAGCCCTGGGCCGAATCAGGCCCCCAGAGGGCTCCTATCAAGCCCTCGAGCAACTGGCTGTCCTCTGCTTCCTTCTCTCTCTCTCTCTCTCTCTCTCTCTCTCTCTTGCTTCCTTCTGCATCACAGCTTGCTTTGCAAGGCTTGGTCAATCACACAGGAGCGACAGAGCAAAACCTCTATTTTCTCCATTGGCTGAGGTTCCTCCCTTGGGGAGGAAGGGGGAAAGGCAGAACTTGCTTTGCCAGGCTCTCTCAATCACACAGCAGAGCTACTGAGCCAAGGCACTCTTCCTTCTATAGGCTGAGATTCCTCCCCCTTCTGGTCCCCTGGGGAAGGAAGGAAAGAGCCAGAGCTTCCTTTGCTCAGTTCCCTGGATCCCTTGGGAGAAATACAGAGAAAGCACCTTTAAGACCAATGAGTGCTAGTGTTTTAAGCGTGCTTTAAGCCTTTTTGAAAGAAAATTAATTGTGTTTGTCTGTGTCCTTTATAAACTTTATATCTCTGCTTTGTTGTTGTTGTTGTTGTTCAGTTGCACAGCCGAGTCCAACTCTTTGCGACCCCGTGGACCAAGTCACGCCAGGCCCGCCTGTGTTCCACCATCCTCCAAAGTCTGCTCAAATCCATGTTTGTTACATCAGTCATGCTGTCCAGCCATCTCATCTTTTGCCATCCCCTTCTTCTTTTACCTTCTGTCTTTCCCAGCATCAGGATCTTCTCCAGGGAGTGCTCCTTCTCATTTAGTGGCCAAAGTATCTGAGCTGCAGCTTCAGCATCTGACCTTCCAAGGAACAGTCTGGGTTGATTTCCCTTAGGACTGACTGATTGGATCTTCTTGCAGTCCAAGGGACTCTCAAGATTCTTCTCCAGATTTTTCGGGAGACCACAGTTGTGGACGAATAGATGCCTCCATTGGGGATATCCACCTAGGCGTTTTGTCATAGATTTTCCTTTTTATTTTTGTCCAAGTTAGCAATAAAGACTGACGAATTAAATGATTTTTAAAGTAATTTTGTGGTTTCTTAATATACCACATATTAGCGTGCCAACCGGCTTGTAAATCGGCCCCTTCTATTGCTAACACACGGGTGTTTTCTAACATTACCCAGTCTTTCAGCCAACAAATTGAACAAGCAGTATGATAAATCTCAAAATCAGGTAGCCCTAAACCTCCGTTCTCTTTTTTGTCGGCTAGTATTTTCCAGCCTATTCGAGGTTTCTTTCCTTGCCAGACATAATTTCTAGCCAATTGATTTAATTTCTTAAGAAAAGGAGCCCTCATAGCAAAATTCACCGATTGAAACAAAAATAAAACTTTGGGAAGAATATTCATTTTCAGTAATGACACTCTGCCCATAAATGAAAGTTTCAAATTAACCCAACATTTGAATAAAGACTCTATTTCTTTTAATAAAGGAACATAATTATTTTCATAAGTGGCACTGCATTTATCCGAAACAACTATACCTAAATATCTAATTTTTTTTCTCTCTTTTAAATCCTGATTTTCTTTCCAAATCCGCAATTGCCTGTGCCGTCATATTTTTGGTTAGCCACTTCAACTTACTTTTATTTATTTTTAAGCCGGCAACCTTCCCATATTCTTCCAAATGATTCAAAACCGTCTCTATTGAGTCCAAAGGATTTTGCAACACAAGAACCATATCATCTGCGTAAGCTAGTATTTTATAGTTTTCTCCTTTAACCTTTATCCCCTCAACTTTGTCATCCAACCTAATTGAGTCAATTAAAACTTCAAGAGAAAAAATAAACAGTAAGGGAGAAAGGGGACAACCTTGTCTCGTACCCTTGGTAAGATGGACTTCTTCTGTTAAGTCACCATTGACGATTATCCTAGCAAACTGTTTGTCATATATAGCCCGTATATTTTCAACAAATTTTGCCCCACAATTTGATTTTTCCAAGAGTTCTAACATAAAATTCCATTCTAAATTATCAAAGGCCTTCTCCGCGTCGAGAAATAAAAAGGCTAACTGTTTATCCCTATTAAACTCCGAGTATTCAAAAAAATTAAATAACAGCCTAACATTTGTGTGCATTTGTCTTTTTGGTAAAAATCCAGATTGATCAGTATGTATAGTTTCCCTCAGTACCTGTTTTAATCTACTTGCCAGAATTGGTCCAGCCTTACATTACTACTGGGAATACCATCGCTTTGACTATACGGACGTTTGTTGGCAGGGTGATGTCTCTACTTTTTATTATACTGCCCAGGTTCGCCATAGCTACCCTCCCAAGGAGCAAACGTCTTTTAATTTCATGGCTACAGTCACCATCTGCAGTGATCTTGAATCCCAGAAATGTGAATCTTAAATAGGAACAGACATGGCCTGGCCCGACATGGCCCAGCGCAACAAGGTCTCATCTATGTCAGTTTCGGCCCTCGTAACAAATGTGTTCAACACCCTTGCTCTGCAGGGTTTCCATAAGGTGTTGCAATTTGACAGCACTACCACCACCATTTGCCCCCTCCAAGTTAAATGTATCCACTTCCTTCGCCCTTTCTTCAAAAGATTTATTTTCTTGACCGTCTTCCCTGTCCTCCTTCTGAACCTGTCCCAGTTTATCTTCCTCCTTCCCAGAACTTCACCCAGAACTCCAGAAAAGTTCTGACTAGCATAGAATAAAACAGAACTATTCTGCATGTTGCGGAAGATCCCAGGTATGAGCCCCGGCACCCCAGTTGTTCAGTAGCAATGCCCAGATCAGGGGTATCAAACATGCAGTTCAGGGGCTGAATCAGGCCCCCGAGCAACTGCCTGTCCTCTGCTTCCTTCTCCATCTCTCTTGCTTCCTTCTGTAAGGCTTGCTCAATCGCACAGGAGCTACAGAGGAAAACCTCTGTTTTCTCCATTGGCTGAGGCTCCTCCCTTGGGGAGGAAAGGGGGAGGAGCAGCTTGCTTTGCTAGGCTCTCTCAGTTGCACAGTGGAGCTACTTAGCCAAGCCTCTTTTCATTCTCTTGGCTGAGGCTCCCCCCCCCCCCAGTCCTCTGGGGAAGAAAGGAAAGAGTCAGAGGGCATTTTCGCACTGACCTTACTCCGGAGCGATGTCCCTCTTCACCGTGCAGCGTCTGCGCGGATTTCGCACCAACTGCTCCGCAGAACCTGCAAGAGCCACAAAGTCCCACGTCTTTTGCGTCGCAAATGTAAACCGCCAAAAACCAGTTTACATTTGCGACACAAAAGCCGCAGGACTTTGCGGCTCTTCCGGGTTCTGCGGAGCAGTTGGTGCGAAATCCGCGCAGACGCTGCGCGGTGAAGAGGGACGTCGCTCCGGGGTAAGGTCAGTGGGAAAACGACCAGAGCTTCCTTTGCCCAGTTTCCTGGATCCCATGGGAGAGATACAAAGAAAGCACCTTTAAGACCAACAAGTGCTAATGTTTTAAGCATGTTTTAAGTTTAAAAAAAAATAGTCGTGTTTATCTGTGTCCTTTAAAAAGAAGAAGAAGATAAGAAGATATTGGATTTATATCCCACCCTCCACTCCGAAGAGTCTCAGAGCGGCTCACAATCTCCTTTACCTTCCTCCCCCACAACAGACACCCTGTGAGGTAGATGAAGATACTGGATTTATATCCCGCCCTCCACTCCGAAGAGTCTCAGAGCGGCTCACAATCTCCTTTACCTTCCTCCCCCACAACAGACACCCTGTGAGGTGGGTGGGGCTGGAGAGGGCTCTCACAGCAGCTGCCCTTTCAAGGACAACCTCTGCCAGAGCTACGGCTGACCCAAGGCCATGCTAGCAGGTGCAAGTGGAGGAGTGGGGAATCAAACCCCAGTTCTCCCAGATAAGAGTCCAAGCACTTAACCACTAACCAAACTGGCTCAAAGTTCATATCTCTGCTACCTAATCTTAAATAGGTACACACATGGCCTGGCCCAACACTGCCCAGTCCGGCCCAACAAGGTCTCATTTATGTCAGATCCAGTTCTCATAACGAATGAGTTTGACACCCCTGGTCTCGTGCCAGCTTTGCTGTTAACAAGACGGCATCTTGGAACTCATTAATTCGTATGGTCGCCATGAGGCAGAAGCGACGGGACGGCACTCCACACACACACACACTAATCCCTGCCCCTATTTTCCCGTTTTTTCCCTGTGCCTCTTGTGCCGAGCATGCAGGCCGATAGACACCTGCGCGTGAACTCTAAGATCCCATGCGGCGCATGGCCTGTTTCACACGTGACCGCAGCAAGGCTGCATTTTGAACTCTCGCCCTACCTGTTGTCAGAAAAAAGAAAAATTTGATTTCTTAGTATGTGATTAAACCGAAGAACAAACACCCCTCTGGTGAATTAGTGCAGTGCGAGAAGACAGCATAGAGCCTACAGCGATGTACTCAAGATAAGCTGAAGCCATGATGTGCGAATTGTGGTGTTATAAACATGTTCTTAGCTGCGTTCGTGAACTGCTGGAAGGCACGGGTTCTAGTAATTCGGAGTCTTCTTCCCCAGTTTCCCAAGGTTCCTATCTTATCCAGCATTCTGTTTCTACCAGCAACCACTTAGAGATTCAGAAGAAGTAGGAAGATGGTGGTCACCAGGGGTCGTTTTGTAGAAAAATAGGTGGTAGAACTCATTAAAGGTAAAGGAAAGGTCCCCTGTACAAGCACCAGTCGTTTCCGACTCTGGGGTGACGTCGCTTTCACAGCGTTCTCATGGCAGACTTTTTACAGGGTGGTTTGCCATTGCCTTCCCCAGTCCTCTACACTTTCCCCCCAGCAAGCTGGGTCCTCATTTTATCAACCTCGAGCCAGCTACCTGAAGCAGCTTCCGCCGGGATCGAACTCAGGTCGTGAGCAGAGGGCTCCGACTGCAGTACTGCAGCTTTACCACTCTGCGCCATGGGGTTTTTCCAGAACTCATTAGCACAACTCATTAGCATATGCTACCCCTCCTCCAGCCAAAAGCAACCCGATGCAAGAAAGGAGACCCCCGGGCAAGTGAGGCCTGCTTGGGCAGACTAGAGATCCAGCCAGCCCAAGCAGACCTTGCTTGCCTGAGGTTCTCCTGGGCCACCCCCCGCCCCCAGTCAAAAGGCCAGCAAGCCCCCCACTGCCCAAGATCATACACGAAGTGAAGAAAGGGTGGTGCAGTATTCTCCAGGGGTTATGGAGGGCTGCTGACAGCATGGCAAAGCCCCTGGTGGCTGTCTGTCTGCTCTCCTAATCCAGGGATTGTTATGCAGCTGCACCTCCTATTCAATGGACAAGGTAGGTGGGGAGGAAGAGGTGGAACCCTCAGAAAGGTTCAGGAGCTGTGCTCCTGTGAGCTCCTGCTGAATCTGAGGCCTGGTGGTCACTCTCTTGTATTTATTGTCTACAGACCTCATTTTGGGCAGGAGCTCACAGGAGTGGACCTCCGGAACCTCTTTTTCTACCAATTGACCCCTGATTGTCAGTATTTAGCACTCAGAGACCACATTTTGAGTCCAGAGACCCCGTTTAAGGCCGACAAACGTTTATTCATCGAATCACAGAATCGTAGAGTTGGAAGGGACCTCCAGGGTCAGC
Organism: Heteronotia binoei; assembly: GCF_032191835.1. Classification (NCBI taxonomy): domain Eukaryota; kingdom Metazoa; phylum Chordata; class Lepidosauria; order Squamata; family Gekkonidae; genus Heteronotia; species Heteronotia binoei. The sequence goes on from NC_083230.1 coordinate 118,163,618, forward strand.
TAGTCCAACCCCCTGCACAATGCAGGAAATGCAGGAAATTCACAAATACCTCACACACACACACACACACACTCAGTGAGACCTGCTCCATGCCCAGAAGATGGCAACAAAACAAAACAAAACAGAAACCTCCAGGACTCCTGGCCAAACTGGCCGGGAGAAAAATTGTTGCCTGACTCTAAATTGGGAAACAGCATTTCCCTGGGTGTGTAAGAAAGGGCCACAAGAACAAAGCACTGATGCAGCCCTTCCTGCCCTCCTTCTCGTGACCTCGTCACAGAATCAGCATTGCTCTCAGATGTGGCCCGAGGGCCAAATCAGGCCCGTGGAGGGCTCCTATCAGGCCCTCAAGCAACTGGCTGTCATCTGCTTCCTTCTCCCTCTCTCTTGCATCCATCTACATCACAGCTTGCTTTGGCAGGCTTGCTCAATCACACAGGAACTACAGAGCAAAGGTCTCCATTGGTCGAGGCTCCTCCCTTGGGGAGAAAGGGGAGGAGGCAGAGCTTGCTTTGCAGGCTCTCTCAATCGCCCAGTAGGGCTACTGAGCCAAGCCTCTCTTCCTTCTATTGGCTGAGGCTCCTCCCCCTCCTGGTCCCTTGGGGAAGGAAGGGAAGAGCCAGAGCTTCCTTTGCCCAGCTCCCTGGATCCCATGGGAAAGCTGCAAAGAAAGCACCTTTAAGATCAATGAGTGCTAATGTATTAATCATGTTTTGAGTTTTTATAAAATCTTTAATTGTGTTTGCCTGTGTTCTTTATAAAGTTTATATCTCCGCTGCCTGGCATTACATTTTATGACACACGTGGCCCAGCCCGACAAGGTCTCATTTATGTCAGATCCTCCCCGCATAAAAAATGAGTTCGACACCCCTGGTCTAGCCTCATTCCAGATATGAGCTTTCACGTGCATGCACACTTCCTCAGATAACACAGAAATGGAAGTTAACATTTCATATATATCGGTAGATGCCTCTAGGTAGGTGAACAATTAGTTAGCATACATCGTAATGAAGATGTTTCGAGATATGCACAGACCAAATAGCAAAAACAAGTTAAGTTTATAGGTCACAATGCGTTTGGATCTAATTAGGGGGTGGGGGGGGGGAGAACAGTACAGCAATAAATATCTCAGCGTAGGAGACTAACGTGTGAAAGTATCTTTTTGACTTGTTAAGAGTGATTATAAATGGGCAGTCTTCGAGGTGGAGGACGGTAAGCAGTGGGGTGCCGCAGGGCTCAGTACTGGGTCCCATGCTCTTTAACTTGTCCATAAATGATTTGCAGTTGGGAGTGAGCAGTGAAGCGGCCAAGTTTGCAGATGACACTAAATTGTTCAGGGTGGTGAGAACCAGAGAGGATTGTGAGGAACTCCAACGGGATCTGTTGAGGCTGGGTGAGTGGGCGTCAGCATGGCAGATGAGGTTCAATGTGGCCAAGTGCAAAGTAATGCATATTGAGGCCAAGAATCCCAGCTACAAATACAAGTTGATGGGGTGTGAACTGGTAGAGACTGACCAAGAGAGAGATCTTGGGGTCGTGGTAGATAACTCACTGAAAATGTCAAGACAGTGTGCGATTGCAATAAAAAAGGCCAATGCCATGCTGGGAATTATTAGGAAGGGAATTGAAAACAAATCAGCCAGTATCATAATGCCCCTGTATAAATCAATGGTGCAGTCTCATTTGGAATACTGTGTGCAATTCTGGTCACCGCACCTCAAAAAGGATATTATAGCATTGGAAAAGTCCAGAAAAGGGCAACTAGAATGATTAGAGGGTTGGAACACTTTCCCTATGAAGAAAGGTTAAAATGCTTGGGGCTCTTTAGCTTGGAGAAACGTCGACTGCAGGGTGACATGATAGAGGTTTACAAGATAATGCATGAGATGGAGAAAGTAGAGAAAGAAGTCCCTTTCTCCCTTTCTCACAATACAAGAACTCATGGGCATTCGATGAAATTGCTGAGCAGTCGGGTTAAAACAGATAAAACGAAGTACTTCACCCTCTCTCTCTCTCTCGGCTTGGCTTCGCGAACGAAGATTTAAGAAGGGTGCAATAGTCCACGTTTGCTGCAGGCTCGCTGGTGGCTGACAAGACCAATGTGGGACAGGCAGGTCCGGCCACAGCGGCTGCAGGGAAAAGTCTGATTTAGGGTTGGTCCTGTAGCAGTGCGATTCTTCCTCAATCTCCTTTTGTCCTCAAGACCAGCTATGCGTGCGTTCTCAAAGGAAGAGACAGCCTGGTGGATGGTGTGCCTCCATGCTTTGCGATCTGAGGCTAGGTCAGACCACTGGTGATGGTTGATGTGACAGGTGCTAAGGGATTTCTTCAAGGAGTCCTTGTACCTCTTCTTTGGTGCCCCTCTATTTCGATGGCCGGTGGAGAGTTCGCCATACAGGGCAATCTTGGGAAGGCGGTGGTTTTCCATCCTAGAAATATGCCCTGCCCAGCGCAGCTGCGTCTTCAACAGCAGTGCCTCGATGCTGGTAACCTCTGCCCGCTTGAGGACTTCAGTGTTGGTCACAAAGTCACTCCAGTGGATGTTGAGGATGGTGCGAAGGCAGCGCTGATGAAAGCGCTCAAGGAGTCGCAGGTGATGACGGTATAAAACCCACGATTCGGAGCCATAGATGAGGGTTGTCATCACAACCGCTTTGTAAACATTGATCTTTGTGCCTTTTTTCAGATGCTTGTTGCTCCACACTCTTTTGTGCAGTCGGCCAAATGCACGGTTTGCCTTTGCCAGCCTGTTGTCAATCAGAGGGTGATTAACATGTGGAATTCACTGCCACAGGAGGTGGTGGCGGCTACAAGCATAGCCAGCTTCAAAAGGGGGTTAGTTAAAAATATGGAGCAGAGGTCCATCAGTGGCTATTAGCCACAGTGTATATATATGTGTGTGTATATATATATATATATATATAATTTTTTTTGGCCACTGCGTGACACAGAGTGTTGGACTGGATGGGCCATTGGCCTGATCCAACATGGTTTCTCTTATGTTCTTATGATTAAGTCGCTGCTGTTACACTCCATTCATCTCCTTTCAAGACATTCAGAGGCATACGGACAAAAAACCGTTCAGCAGTACTGGATATTTAGGCTGGAGGGAAAGGAAAGGCAACTCAGGAGAACAATGGGAACTGAGAATTGGTCTTCTTCGGGGGGGGGGGGGTTGTTGCAGGAACTTCTTTGCATATTAAGCCACACACCCCTGATGTAGCCAATCCTCCAAGAGCTTGCAGGACTCTTAGTACAGGGCCTACTGTAAGTTCTTGGAGGATTGGCTACATCAGGGGTGTGAGGCCTAACATGCAAAGGAGTTCCTGCTACAAAAAAAAAAGCCCTGATGTCACCTAATCACATGGGGGTGCCCAATTCAGAGCCCCCAGAAGGTCAGCGCCCTAGGCAATCACCTAGTTTGCTTAGTGGCAGGGCCACCACATTTCAAAGCAATCAATCAAAATTAGTCGCCCATTCACTCACTCCACTGGCTTCCATAGGAACTGGCAGGGGTAGAATTCTAGCAGGAGCTCCTTTGCATATTAGGCCACACACCCCTGATGTAGCCAATCCTCCAAGAGCTTACAAGGCTCTTTTTTCTAAGCTCTTGGAGGATTGGCTACATTAGGGGTGTGTGGCCTAATATGCAAAGGAGCTCCTGCTAGAATTCCACCCCTGGGAACTAGTCACATTAGCTGAACTGGGGCCATATCATAAACATATCATTTGACGTATAATTCTGTCCTGTTGAGGCCTCCTGTGTGCCATAGTGTTGACTTCCCATTTCCACAAGAAGCCACACAATAAGGCATGTTTAGCCTGGAGAGGAGGCGCCTGAGAGGTGATATGGTCACCATCTTCAAGTCCTTGAAGGGCTGTCCTATAGAGGATGGTGTGGAATTGTTTTCTGTGGCCCCAAAAGGAAGGACCAGAACCAATGGGTTGCAATTAAATCAAAAGAGTTTCTGGCTCAACATTAGGAAGAACTTCCGGACCGTTCCTCAGCGGAACAGGCTTCCTCGGGAGGTGGTGGGCTCTCCTTCCATGGAGGTTTTTAAGCAGCGGCTAGATGGCCATCTGACAGCAATGCAGATCCTGTGAATTTAGGGGCAGGTATTTGTGAGTTTCCTGTATTGTGCAGGGGGTTGGACTTGATGGCCCTGGAGTAGAGTTGCCAAGTCTAATTCAAGAAATATCTGGGGACTTTGGGGGTGGAGCCAGGAGACATTGGGGGTGGAGCCAGGAACAAGGGTGTGACAAGCATAATTGTACTCCAAGGGAGTTCTGGCCATCACATTTAAAGGGACAGCGCACCTTTTTAAATGTCTTCCTTCCATAGGAAATAATGAAGGATAGGGGCACCTTCTTTTGGGGCTCATAGAATTTGACCCCCTGGTCCAATCATTTTGAAACGTGGGGGGTACTTTGGGTCGAGGCACTAGATACTATACTGAAAATTTGGTTCCCCTACCTCAAAAAACAGCTCCCCCGGAGCTCCCGAAACCTCCAGATCAATTCCCCATTATACCCTGTCAGAATCGATCTCCACAAAGGAGTGCTCAGCAGACGTTTCCCTCCCCACGCCCACCCCCATTTCTGGCAACTCTGAAGTGAGGGCTTGGCCTCTCTACTCACGAGCTGCTGTCAACTTCTTCAAAGTAACACAGACACACCATCCCAAGAGGAAGCCTTTCAGTCGGAGACTGAAGCCTCCAAAGGCACATGGTCCTCTGGGGGCGGGGCTTCCCCCCGCCGGCCAGCTGAATGGGGGCGGGAAGGAGCCTGGGAAAGTGGAAGAACCCCTGCTGGGACCTGGGGATTGGCAAGCCTACGCTGGAGGTCCCTTCCAACTCTATGATTCTATTATTCTAAGGTCTCACGCAATAGGTTTTTGAGTATGCCATCATGAGGCCTCAGCCCATCTCAGCAGTTCAAAGCACCACACTAGAAATAAAGACATTGAGAGCTCTAGGGCAAAGGTGTTGAACTCATTTTTATGAGGGCCGGATCTGATATAAATGAGACCTTGAGGGGCTGGGCCATGTTGGGTTGGGCGGAGCCATGTCGGGTCAGGCCACGTGTGTACCTATTTAAGATTAGGTAGCAGAGATATAAATTTTATAAAGAACACAGACAAACAAAAATGTATATATTTTTAGAAAACTTAAAACATTAACACTCATTGGTCTTAAAGGTGCTTTCTTTGTATTTCTTCCATGGGATCCAGGGAGCTGGGCCAAGGAAGGTCTGGTTCTTTCCTTCCTTCCCCAGGGACTGGGTGAGGGGGGAAGCCTCAGTCAATAGAGGGAAGAGAGGCTTGACTCAGTAGCTCTGCTGTGTGATTGAGAGAGCCTGTTAAAGCAAGCTATTCCTCCCACTTTCCTCCCCAAGAGAGGAGCCTCAGCCAATGGAGAAAATAGAGGTTTTGCTCTGTAGCTCCTGTGCGATTGAGCAAGCCTGGCAAAGCAAGCTGTGATGCAGAAGGAAGCAAGAGAGAGGGAGAAGGAAGCAGATGACAGCCAGTTGCTCAGGGGCCTGATAGGAGCCCTCTGGGGGGTCTAATTCGGCCCCCGAACTGCATGTTTGACACCCCTGCTCTAGGGCAATCTTAAGAATATTGTCAAATGTCTTCCGCAGACTGACGTCCCATCAGCGGGAGACAGCTTGTCAGCAAACAGACTACCTGACGCTTAAACAGTTATTGTCTTTGGTTGGCATTCCAGCAGGTTATGCCTTTTGGAACCCGTGGTGTCTACCGGCTTATAAGGTACTCTCTTTCAAAGGCCTCCGTGACTCTTACACAAGTCTTTCAGTTGCCGCCAACCTTGACTTAGGTGAGTTTCACTCAAGGCCCGTTGACGTTTCATTAATTTCGCCAAAAAAAAAAAAAAAAGGAATTTAATTAAAGCCGCGAGAAGAGCCACATGGGCATCTGATTCTAATTCCAATGGCTTGCAGCACCATTGAAGTTGGTTATGAAACCCCTTAAGGGGGTCTCTTATTTTATGAAGGCAGAACTTTGCAAGCCCTTCGCCTCTGGCGCTCAGAACGTTTGCCGAATCCCGGTCCTGAATTAACCGTTGACGTTGACATTACTGGGATTTGTTTGCATAGCTGGGAGGCAGCTTTGTGCGAAGAGGAAGATATGTCATCTATAGGCCAGGATGGTACCTTGCTACTTGGTGGTTAAATCATTATTCACCTTCTGTTTGATTTTATATCTTCTGTTGGGGTGGAGAATGTAATGAATCACCCCATTTCGGTACAAGAGCATGACTGCTCGGCGCTTTTATATCCATGGAGCAAGGGTGGTAGTGTTTATTTTAAGTGTGTCGAATCTCTCCCACCCAACGAAGTACACAGGTAGCACAGAAGAAATGAGTTAATAAATCTAAATCAATTAAGTACTGTTGAAAAGTTTTCAATAAAACTTTGCACCCCAGAAGCCAAAGTTGCCTGAGGTAGGGCGAAGTCATTCTCCGTCTTTTAATGAAAATGCTAATGATTTCTTCTTTTCTGGAATATATTTTTTTGGCTTCCTGTTTGAACAAGATGCACTTCTGCTGCAATCAATTCCACACACCTTTTTTGTTGGTGGTTTGGTGCTTATCCCTCAAGGGAGAAAACATAATAAATGATCATTCCTACCCAATGGTATGCGCAAACAGGAATACAGAAGTGCTCTTCTCTACCATTCTGTGAACGTGGGCCGTCGAACCGAGGTGCCACGAATGCGGTGGGAGTTACCTGTGCATAAAATCCCCAGGTGTTTAATTTTGTGGAAAGGGGTCTCAACGTTTCAAATATGCCTTTGAATTTTCCGTCCCTGGAAAGTTTAGAATTATATCAGCACTTAACCGTGCTATTTCTTCACATCTGTCTATTCCTTCGGATTTTTTCGGATCCAAAGGGATCTGTCGAGGCTGGATGAGTGGGCGTCAACGTGGCAGATGAGGTTCATTGTGGCCAAGTGCAAAGTAATGCACATTGAGGCCAAGAATCCCAGCTACAAATACAAGTTGATGGGGTGTGAACTGGCAGAGACTGACCAAGAGAGATCTTGGGATCGTGGTAGATAACTCACTGAAAATGTCAAGACAGTGTGCGATTGCAATAAAAAAAGGCCAACGCCATGCTGGGAATTATTAGGAAGGGAATTGAAAACAAATCAGCCAGTATCATAATGTCCCTGTATAAATCAATGGGGCGGCCTCATTTGGAGTACTGTGTACAATTCTGGTCACCGCACCTCAAAAAAGATATCATAGCATTGGAAAAAGTGCAGAAAAGGGCAACTAGAATGATTAAAGGGTTGGAACACTTTCCCTATGAAGAAAGGTTAAACTCTTGGGGCTCTTTAGCTTGGAGAAACGTCGACTGCGGGGTGACATGATAGAGGTTTACATGATTATGCATGGGATAGAGAAGGTAGAGAAAGAAGTCCTTTTCTCCCTTTCTCATAATACAAGAACTTGTGGGCATTCAAAGAAATTGCTGAGCAGTTGGGTTAGAACTGATAAAAAGGAAGTACTTCTTCATCCAAAGGGTGATTAACATTTGGAATTCACTGCCATAGGAGGTGGGAACGGCTACAAGCATAGACAGCTTCAAGAGGGTAATAGATAAGCATATGGAGCAGAGGTCCATCAGTGGCTATTAGCCACAGCTTATTGTTGGAATTCTCTGTCTGGGGCAGTGATGCTCTGTATTCTTGTGTTGGGGGGCACAGTGGAAGTGCTTCTAGCTTCTAGCTCCAATGGTGGACCTCCTGATGGCACTTGGGTTTTTTGGCCACTGTGTGACACAGAGAGCCAGTTTGGTGTAGTGGTTAAGTGTGCGGACTCTTATCTGGGAGAACCAGGTTTGATTCCCCTCTCCTCCACTTGCACCTGCTGGAATGGCCTTGGGTCAGCCATAGCTCTGGCAGAGGCTGTCCTTGAAAGGGCAGCTGCTGTGAGAGCCCTCTCCAGCCCCACCCACCTCACAGGGTGTCTGTTGTGGGGGAGGGAGATAAAGGAGATTGTGAGCCACTCTGAGATTCTTCGGAGTGGAGGGCGGGATATAAATCCAATATCTTCATCTTCATCTTCTTCACTGGATGAGCCATTGGCCTGATCCAACATGGCTTCTCTTATGTTTTTATGTTCGGACTTATGGAAGGTATAGATGGAACACTCTGTGTTCTTGGTGTTGGGGGGGTGGGGACACAATGGGAGGGTTTCTGGACTTCCAGCCTCACTGGTGGATAGCACTTGGGTATCAGAAAGCAACTTTTGATAGTGTTGCCTCACATCCAATGATATTAATTCCTCTGGACCAGAGAACCATAAAAGCGAATATTCTGCTGTATGTGTGAAATTTTCATGATAATCCAGCTATGGCTTACTTTACATCAGGGCTTTTTTTGAAGCAGGACCTCCTTTGCATATTAGGCCACACACCCCTGATGTAGCCAATCCTCCAACAGTTTACAACACTATCAAAAGTTGCTTTCTAATACCCAAGTGCCATCCACCAGTGGGGCTGGAAGTCCAGTAGCCCTCCCATTGTGTCCCCCCCCCAAGCACCAAGAACACAGAGAGTTTACAGTAGGAGCTTACAGTAGGCCCTGTAAGCTGTTGGAGGATTGGCTACATCGGGGGGGGGGGGTCTGGCCTAATATGCAAAGGAGTTCCTGCTCCAAAAAAAACAACCCCCTGCTTTCTTTAATTTTAAGTAACCACACATCATATAAGAAGTGACAGCTGGCCGAGGGCTTTGTTCGTAGCAGGAACTCCTTTGCATATTAGGACACATATCCCCGTTGTATCCAATCCTCTGAGACCTTACAGGGCTCTTAGTACAGGGCCTCCTGTAAGCTCTTGGAGGATTGGCTACATCAGGGGTGTGTGGCCTAATAGGCAAAGGAGGTCCTGCAAGAATTCCTTACAGGGCTCTTCGTACAGGGCCTACTGAGAGCTCCAGGAGGATTGGCTGCATCAGGGGTGTGTGGCCTAATAGGCAAAGGAGGTCCTGCTAGAATTCCTTACAGGGCTCTTCGTACAGCGCCTACTGTAAGCTCCAGGAGGATTGGCTACATCAGGGGTGTGTGGCCTAATAGGCAAAGGAGGTCCTGCTAGAATTCCTTACAGGGCTCTTCGTACAGGGCCTACTGAGAGCTCCAGGAGGATTGGCTACCTCAGGGGTGTGTGGCCTAATAGGCAAAGGAGGTCCTGCTAGAATTCCTTACAGGGCTCTTCGTACAGGGCCTCCTGTAAGCTCTTGGAGGATTGGCTCCATCAGGGATGTGTGGCCTAACATGCAAAGGAGGTCCTGCTACGAAGAAAGCCCAGACCTGGCCTATTATTTTTATTCCTGGATGTGTGTCTTTGTATCATTTTATATATTGACCATGGAGGAAGGCCCTTAGGGGCCAAAACACATATGGGTATTGTGGTTATTGGAAGTCCAGCAAACGTATATGCGAAATTATATTTTGTTTGCAGATTTTTTGCAGTCTGATATTCAGACATAATGTTTTAAACTCATTTTTGTGTACATTCTATAATGAATGGCATACATTTTTGTGAATTCCGTTATAGGTAACTTAAGCCTCTATAACACTGATTATATGAGGTTGGTAAAATGAGTACCCAGCTTGCTGGGGGGGGGGGGAAATGTAGATGACTAGGGAAGGCAATGGCAAACCACCCCATAAAAAGTCTGCCGTGAAAATGTTGTGAAAGCAACGTCACCCCAGAGTCGAAAATGACTGGTGCTTGCACAGGGGACTACATTTACCTTTACTTTTTTGGCCAAGATATGGCTGTGGGAGTTGGACCATAAGGAAGGCCGAACGCAGAAGAATAAATGCTTTTGAGCTGTGGTGCTGGAGAAGAATCTTGAGAATCCCTTGGACTGCAAGAAGATCCAATCAGTCAGTCCTAAGGGAAATCAACCCAGACTGTTCCCTGGAAGGTCAGATGCTGAAGCTGAAGCTCAAATCCTTTGGCCACAAAGCGAGAAGGGAGCACTCACTGGAGAAGACCCTGATGCTGGGAAAGACAGAAGGCAAAAGAAGAAGGGGACGGCAAAAGACGAAATGGCTGGACAGTGTTACTGATGTAACAAACACGAATTTGAGCAGACTTTAGGGGATGGTGGAAGACAGGAGGGCCTGGCGTGACTTGGTCCATGGGGTTGCAAAGACTGTGCGACTGAACAACAACATTGGCCACTGTGTGACACAGTGTTGGAATGGATAGGCCATTGGCCTGATCCAGCATAAGAACATAAGAACATAAGAGAAGCCATGTTGGATCAGGCCAATGGCCCATCAAGTCCAACACTATGTGTCACACAGTGGCAAAAAATTTTATATACACACATACACTGTGGCTAATAGCCACTGATGGACCTGTGCTCCATATTTTAATCTAAACCCCTCTTGAAGGTGGCCATGCTTGTGGCTGCCACCACCTCCTGTGGCAGTGAATTCCACATGTTAATCACCCTTTGGGTGAAGAAGTACTTCCTTTTATCCGTTTTAACCTGGCTGCTCAGCAATTTCATCGAATGCCCACAAGTTCTTGTATTGTGAGAAAGGGAGAAAAGTACTTCTTTCTCTACTTTCTCCATCCCATGCATTATCTTGTAAACCTCTATCATGTCACCCCGCAGTCAACGTTTCTCCAAGCTAAAGAGTCCCAAGCTAAAGAGTCCCAAGCATGGCTTCTCTTATGTTCTTATGTCCAACTTTGTACATTTGTTGGTCCATTGGCTGAATTTTCACATAGGGTATTCTGTGAATCGAGGTTTTCCCCAATGCAATTGCATGAAGGAAACAGAGGGGGAGGGGGAGGTAAACAGTTCTAGAACAGAACAACCTGTCCATCCTGTCTTCCCCCCCCCCCGCCCCATCTTAATGGCTGTCACTTTAATACCTGGCACTTCCTCCTTCTCGGTTGACAGACTGGGCTGGTGTTTTGCCCATAACAATAAGGCAATTCAACAGGATGCCGACAGATTTGCATGTCATGGCTCCCTTCTGCCTGATCCCCTTTGTTATATTTGTATAAGTCTAAGCCTGTAACAACAGCCAAGCACTTTCTCTCTTCTGCCCCCACCCCCATCTATTTAAGAAACTTCCAAACAGGTTCTGAGCACAAACAACCAATAGAAATTAGTCGCCAGGCTCAGAATTCTTAAGCAATCTGCTAGAGGAGACAAGAACAATGGAAGAGGATTTAGTAGACGAGAGATGTCTAGGTTGGACTCAAGATGACAATCCTTCAGGAAGGTGATCTCTGTTTATCAATGTTTTGTGTATTTGGTTCCTCAGCGGTGTTCCCTCTAAGCCGTGGAGTCTTGTGAGCAAAAATTCTACTTTGTGAGCTACTGGCATTAAAGTTGTGAGCTACTGGCGTTAAAGTTGTGAGCTACTGCATCAATTAGTTTACTCTGGGGCTCTTTTTCCTAAGCTAAGACAAAAATGTGTGAGCCAGTGGCCAAAAATCTGTGAGCTAGCTCATGCGAACTCAGCTTAGAGGGAACACTGTTCCTCAGTCGTATGAGTTGGCTTAGTAATTTAGGCTTGCCAGCTTCTAAGAGAGTCACTTGGAGAGCCAATTCAGTGTAGTGGTTAGGAGCGGCAGACTCCGATCTGGAGAACCGAGTTTGATTCCTCACTCCGCCACATGCAGCTGCTGGGTGACCTTGGGTCAGTCACAGTTCTCTTAGAGCTGCTCTCTCAAGAGCAGTTCTCTGAGAGCACTCTCAGCCCCACTTACATCACTGTTGTGTCTATGATCCTCTAGGGCTGCCATTTTTCTCCAGGGGTAATTCTTTCATACGAACCTGTAAGCTGTTGCTAGGGTCACCAGCCCTGAGTTAAGAAATACCTGGAGGTTTGGGGGAGGGGGGTGTGGAACCTGGGAAGAGAAGAGACCTTGGTGGGGCACAATATCAGAGGTCATTCTGCAGAAAAAGATATGCCGGAGCTCATTAGCACAACTCATTTGCATATGCCACACCCACCCCTGACATCACCGGAAGGTGGACTCGATTCTGTCAGCTCAGCATCTCCCTTAAAATGCTTCTTGAATTAGAATTGTCATCATCAAACCTTACTCCCGTCATACTTTTTAAATGATTTTCTCCTCTGTGGCCACAGTGGCATGAGAAAGATTTCCATCTGGCTGCTTTATATGTTTGGGTTATTTTCCCATTTTTTGTGGGGGGGAAACATTAGAGAGTTTGTCAGATCTTTGAGTTCAGCAAAATTCTCACAGGGGGGTTAAACAATGGAGCCCAGAAGCATTTGGGGGTGGGGGGGCGTGTTTTAAGAAAGAAAGACCACAATAAAATTTTGAGGCTCTGGAGCTTTGCTCCTGTGAGCTCCTGTCCAAAATGAGGCCTGCACAATACCATAGAGTCCACCCTCCAAAGCAGCCATTTTCTTCAGGGGAACAGATCCTTGAAACTTGCAAACCAGTTGTGAATACAGCTGCCATCTGGAGATTGGCAACCTTATCTGTTGCTTCTTATGCCTTGATAATTCCATGGCTTGAGAACCTTTATTCTCTGTTCATTCGAATAAACTAACTAAACTAAACTGTTATTTCATTCCCCCCTCATCTTTCTCCCTCTAGTGTCCCCTTCCTTACTTTATTCTTCTGGATCTCTTTCTTTTCCGACCTTCATTTTCTTCCCCCCGCTGCCTGGCCTTGCCTTCTCAGGTTCCTCCCTCCTTCTTTTACAGGCCTTAACTTTATCTACTGCGTCCCATTACGAGCCTGCTTAGAATTCCACCAATATGCATGAAGTTACTACTATCTTCAGGCTGGTGTTGCCTATATTAAGATAGCTAACTAAGTCTCCTCAAAGGATATTACCATAAGCCTTAGTTCTGATGCGGCATGTGTTATCTGTGAGGTGTTAATGATTTACCTCATTATGTTTTAATAGGGCTTTTTTCTGCCAGACATTAGAACAAGATGGCTGTCTCCAGTTTTAGACCAGACTGTCTAGTGACAGAAAGTAGTGCCAAGTAACAGCCAACTTTAGGGTTGCCAATCCCCAGGTGGGGGCGGGGGATCCCCCGGTTTGGAGACCCTCCCCCCGCTTCAGGGTCGTCAGAAAGCGGGGGGGAGGGGAGGGAAATGTCTCCTGGGAACTCTATTATTCCTTATGGAGATTTATTCCCATAGAAAATCATGGAGAATTTATCTGCGGGTATCCAGGGCTCTAGGGGGGCTGTTTTTTGGGGTAGAGGCACCAAATTTTCAGTATAGCATCTAGTGCCTCTCCCCAAAATACCCCCCAAGTTTCAAAAATATTGGACCAGAGGGGTCCAGTTCTATGAGCCCTAAAAGAAGGTGCCCCTATCCTTCATTATTTCCTATGGAAGGAAAGAATTGAAAAGGTGTGCCGTCCCTTTAAATGTGATGGCCAGAACTCCCTTTGGAGTTCAGTTATGCTTGTCACAGCCTTGATCTTGGCTCCACCCCCAACGTCTCCTGGCTCCACCCCCAAAGTCCCCAGATATTTGTTGAATTGGACTTGGCAACCCTAGCCAACTTACAGAAACACCCCCATAAGGTTTTCAAGGCAAGAGATGAACTAGGGTTGCCAATCTCCAGTTTTCTTCCAATGAGCCACAAAGTAGCCAGTGAGAGAGCAACATGCTGCACCACAAAGGACTGACACCGTAACAGGCAAGGAGGACTGTGAGCAGAAAGTATAGGATCCTAGCCAATAATTAATGTTTGGAAATAAAAAGCTATTCTAGTTTCCTAGCTAATTTTAAAAAGAGCACTTGAGTTCATGAAGGATAGGTCCATCAACTGGAGGGAAGGTGGCACGGTGTGGTCTCATCAAGTTAGATCTTGGAAGCTAAGCAGGTTCAGTAGTTGGATGGGAGACCTCCAAGGAAAGCTCTGCAGAGGAAGGCAATGGCCAACCACCTCTGCTTCTCCCTTGCCTTGAAAGCCCCTTGCTGGGGTCCCCATAAGGCTTGGATGAGAGACCACCAAGGGAGGCTCTGCAGAGGAAGGCAATGGCCAACCACCTCTGCTTCTCCCTTGCCTTGAAAGCCCCTTGCTGGGGTCCCCATAAGGCTTGGATGAGAGACCACCAAGGGAGGCTCTGCAGAGGAAGGCAATGGCCAGCCACCTCTGCTTCTCCCTTGCCTTGAAAGCCCCTTGCTGGGGTCGCCATAAGGCTTGGATGGGAGACCACCAAGGAAGGCTCTGCAGAGGAAGGCAATGGCCAACCACCTCTGCTTCTCCCTTGCCTTGAAAGCCCCTTGCTGGGGTCCCCATAAGGCTTGGATGAGAGACCACCAAGGGAGGCTCTGCAGAGGAAGGCAATGGCCAACCACCTCTGCTTCTCACTTGCCTTGAAAGCCCCTTGCTGGGGTCGCCATAAGGCTTGGATGGGAGACCACCAAGGAAGGCTCTGCAGAGGAAGGCAATGGCCAACCACCTCTGCTTCTCACTTGCCTTGAAAGCCCCTTGCTGGGGTCGCCATAAGGCTTGGATGGGAGACCACCAAGGAAGGCTCTGCAGAGGAAGGCAATGGCCAACCACCTCTGCTTCTCACTTGCCTTGAAAGCCCCTTGCTGGGGTCGCCATAAGGCTTGGATGGCAGACCACCAAGGCAGGCTCTGCAGAGGAAGGCAATGGCCAACCACCTCTGCTTCTCACTTGCCTTGAAAGCCCTTTGCTGGGGTCATCATAAGGCTTGGATGAGAGACCACCAAGGGAGGCTCTGCAGAGGAAGACAATGGCCAACCACCTCTGCTTCTCACTTGCCTTGAAAGCCCCTAGCTGGGGTCACTGGAAGGCTTGAGTGGGAGACCACCAAGGAAGGCTCTGCAGAGGAAGTCAATGGCCAACCACCATCACATCTCACTTGCCTTGAAAGCCCCTGGCTGGAGTTATCATAAGTTAGCTGCAACCTGATGACACTTTACACATGCATAGCAGGGGGACATAGAAACTAGTGTCCAAACAAAGTTTCATGGATTTGCTTTGGACAAAGGAGAAACAAAATCAGAATGGGAAAAAATTGACTTGAACTGCACAACTTCAGTACATTTGTCAATAAAATCAACCTGGGCGCTTTTATTCTTTTTTCTTTTTTTAGCAGGAATACAGTTCCAGCTGGCTTGGCATCAGGGGTGTGGCCTAATACGTAAATGTGTTCCTGATGGGCTATTTCTGCAAAAAAAAGACCCGTGTGAAATAATGGTGACATCAGGGGTGTGACCTAATATGCAAATGAGCTCCTCCTGGGCCTTTTCTTTTAAAAAGCCCTGTGTGAAGCGATAGTAACATCAGGGGGCTCGGCCTAATATGCAAAAGAGCTCTGCTGGGCCTTTTCTACAAAAAACGGCCTGTGTGAAACAATGACATCGGGGGTGTGGCCTAATATGCAAAAGAGCTCTGCTGGCCTTTTTCAACAAAAAAGCCCCGTGTGAAACAATGGTGACATCAGGGGGTGTGGCCTAATATGCAAATGAGTTCCTGCTGGGCTTTTTCTGCAATGGTGATGTCAGGGGGTTTGGCCTAATATGCAACTGAGTTCCTGCTGGGCTATTTTTTACAATAAAAAGCCACATGGGAAACAATGGTGACATCAGAGGGCACGGCCTAATATGCAAAAGAGCTCTGCTGGGCCTTTTGTTCAAAAAAAGCCCTGTGTGAAACAATGGTGACATCGGGGTGTGTGGCCTAATATGCAAAAGAACTCTGCTGGGCTTTTTCTACAAAAAAAAGCCCTGTGTGAAACAATGGTGACATCAGGTGTGTGGCCTGATATGCAAAAGAACTCTGCTGGGCTTTTTCTACAAAAAAAAGCCCTGTGTGAAACAATGGTGACATCGGGGTGTGTGGCCTAATATGCAAAAGAACTCTGCTGGGCTTTTTCTACAAAAAAAAGCCCTGTGTGAAACAATGGTGACATCAGGTGTGTGGCCTAATATGCAAAAGAACTCTGCTGGGCTTTTTCTACAAAAAAAAGCCCTGTGTGAAACAATGGTGACATCGGGGTGTGTGGCCTAATATGCAAAAGAACTCTGCTGGGCTTTTTCTACAAAAAAAAGCCCTGTGTGAAACTATAGTGACATCAGGTGTGTGGCCTAATATGCAAATGAGCTCTGCTGGGCTTTTTCTGCAAAGTCCTGTGTGAAGCAATGGTGACATCAGGGGGTGTGGCTTAATATGCAAATGAGTTCCTGCTGGGCTTTTTCTACCAAAAAAAAAGCCCTGAAATGAACATTCCAACAACACCAAAGGTCTTTAGGGCACTCCCATCCAAGGGAAATGAAAGCTTGTCGTACTTTCCCTGTCATGTTGCTCAGAGAAGGAAGAGCATCGTAACAATACTGCAGAGTCACCGAGCGACAGCCTTGGAAGCTACATCTCAGAGTCCAATTATCTATGTGCTAAGGTACAGCAACCTGAAATCATGATCTTACAAACACAACCCTTATTTGCCAGCCCAATGCATGTCCTCGGGCACCTGTTACACTGAGATCACAAGGTCCCCGAAGCCTTGAACTCTTGATTCGCTGTTGATTCATTCCAGCTTTTGATGAAGTCAGATTCCCATTCACTTCAAAGGGAAGTGGAGATGAGGGCCAAAGGCCTAGCTGCTCTCTCATCCTGATTCATCCTTACCTCCACGTGGCTGCCCCACCAGCTTGGGTGACACCTTTTCCTTACCTCAAACAAAACAAAATTAAGGTTCTTCTTTCTCACCCTCTGCAAGAGCACAGCGTGATGAATATACTAGCTAGGGCTGGTCAAATTTGATGGGCAGGGAGACAGAAGAAGAGGAGGAAGAGGAGGAGAAGAAGGAGAGAAAGGAGAGAAAGAAGGAGAAGAAGAAGAGGGAGAAGGAGTAGAAGAAGGAGAGAAAGAAGGAGAAGAAGTAGAAGAAGAAGGAGACGAAGAAGAGGGAGAAGGAGAAGAAGTAGAAGAAGAAGAGGAAGAAGGAGTAGAAGAAGGAGAGAAAGAAGGAGAAGAAGTAGAAGAAGAAGGAGACGAAGAAGAGGGAGAAGAAGAAGAAGTAGAAGAAGAAGGAGAAGAAGAAGAGGAAGAAGAGGAAGAAGGAGTAGAAGAAGGAGAGAAAGAAGGAGAAGAAGTAGAAGAAGAAGGAGAAGAAGAAGAGGGAGAAGGAGTAGAAGTAGAAGAAGAGGAAGAAGAAGAAGAAGAGGAAGAAGAAGAGGAAGGAGGAGAAAAAGTAGAAGAAGAGGGAGAAGAAGTAGAAGAAGAGGGAGAAGGAGAAGAAGTAGAAGAAGAGGAAGAAGAAGGAGAAGAAGTAGAAGAAGAAGGAGAAGAAGAAGAGGGAGAAGGAGAAGAAGTAGAAGAAGAGGAAGAAGAAGTAGAAGAAGAGGAAGAAGGAGAAGGAGAAGAGGAAGAAGGAGAAGAAGAAGAGGGAGAAGGAGAAGAGCTGGACCAATTCCCCACTAGCCTTGTCCTGGTCTCACTCTATTCTTCTCTGTGGGGCTTCCATCTGATTTTGCACAAGCTGCTGCAAAGCTGCAACTTGCTCTGCCTCTTTACCGCAGCAAGGTTTTTAGAGGATCTTGCTTGCTGCGGGAAAGAGGCAAAGCAAATAGCAGCCTCCCAGCGGCTTGTGCAAAATTGGATGGAAGCCCTGAGGAGAACAGGAGCATGAGACCAAGACAAGGCTAGTGGGAAATCGGTCCAGGATTTACACCCTGCCCTTTACTCGGAGTGGCCTACAATTACCTTCCCTCCTCTCCCCACAGCAGACACCCTGTGAGGTAGGTGGGGCTGAGAGAGCTCTTTGTGAACTTTTGACTGACCCAACATTGCCCAGTTGACTTTATGTGGAGAAGTGGGGAATCAAACCTGGTTCTCCAAATAAGAATCCGCTGCTCTTAACCACTACACCAAGGAAGGAAGGAAGGAAGGAAGGAAGGAAGGAAGGAAGGAAGGAAGGAAGGAAGGAAGGAAGGAAGGAAGGAAGGAAGGAAGGAAGGAAGGAAGGAAGGAAAATAGATTAGGGGAGGGAGAGGTGGAAAGAAAGAAACTTTAAATGCAATCTCCAAGCTACCAGCTGGTTCGGCTTGGAGAAGTGATATAAAGAAGAGAAATGTCTTCTCCAAGCTGGCCGATGGGGCAGTGGGGGCTTCAAGAGCCACACAGTTACGTCTGAAAGAGCCACATGTGGCTCCCAAGCCACAGTTTGGCCACTCCTGCTATACAGCATGTTGTCAGGACCGCCCTGTGAAATCTTGCCCTCAACCGTACAGCTGGTAAGCTATGCCAACTTGTTTGCCAACTTAAGGCCAGACTTTCATCTCCAAAGTCATACCAATTAAATAAGGATTTCAACTGACAATTGCTGTATATTCATCCATCATCCTGACAGGAGAGAGGTGATGAAAATAAATGCCCTGACATGCTCACAAAGCTTCCTCTTCAATTACATACGCTTCAGTGTTTCATGGAATACGCACAAACATTCTAACTTCTGAAGGAGGTCAGTCCTATTCATTCATTCGGATTTTCTTGGCCCATCCTTCAGTCAAAAATCCCAAGGGGCCATACATCCCACTTAGAAGAAGAATATATTGGATTTATATCCCATCCTATACTCTGAATCTCAGAGTAGTCACAATCTCCTTTACCTTCCCTCCCACACACACACACAACAGACACCCTGTGAGGTGGGTCGGGCTTAGAGAGCTCAGTCAGAAGCTGCCCTTTCTAGGACAACTCTGCTAGAGCTGTGGCTAACCCAAGGCCATTCCAGCAGGTGCAAGTGGAGGAGTGGGGAATCAAACCCGGTTCTCCCAGATAAGAGTCCGTGCACTTCACCACTACACCACTACATGGCTTCTCTTATATTATGGATGGCATCCTGAGACAGCTGCTACCTGTAGTGGTTTCAAGCATGGTAAAAGCAGAGTGTGTACCAACTCACTAGTATGTTGGCATGAGGTGAGTCCAGACAGCCACACTTTCTACCTGATGGCTGCCCATTGTCTTATTTTTTAAGTGCCTCCAGGAGCTCTGTTCTTGGATCTCCAGTTTCACTGGCATGCAACAGAGTCTCTCTGCAGGCCATTTGAAAATTGACAAGATGGATGAAGCCATTCCTCACAATCTGAAAGTGTTCCATGACTTCATTTCTGTTTTTTACCACTGGTGACATCAGCATGCCCAGCTTGGCCACCCTATTTCCACCCTACTTACATGCATTTTCCTTTAGGAGGAGAAGGAAGAGGAGGAGGAAGAAGAAGACAGTGGGTTTATACCCCACCCTTCTCTCTGAATCAAAGTCTAAGAGTGGCTTACAATCTCCTTTACCTTCCTCCCCCACAACAGACACCCTGTGAGGTGGGGCTGAGAGGGCTCTCAAGAACAACTCTTGCAAGAGCTATGGCTGACCCAAGGTCATTCCAGCAGCTGCAAGTGGAAGAGTGGGGAATCAAACCTGGTTCTCCCAGATAAGAGTCCGTGCACTTAAACATTACACCAAACCAGAAGCACTTCAAGTCAACATGAACATCACAGTGGTGGATGGTGGTGCCACAATCCTGCTTCTCTCCATCGCCACCCCCAGCCTAGGGCTGCCAAGCCCCTGGTCCGGGCGGAGAATCCCCCGCCCAGGAGGTTCCCAACATTGGGTCACCGGGGAGAACCTCCCCCTACATCACTGGCACAATGATGTCACCCGGAAGTGACATCATAAAAATGGTGGCACCCATGCAGGGCCGCTCTAGACGTTTCCAGGAAAACTCTATGGTTTTCCCAGATGCTCTAGCCATTTGGGAGGGAAAACTCTATGGTATAACGTGTACCATAAAGTTTTTTACCTCCCAAATCGCTAGAGAGTCCAGGAAAACCATAGAGTTTTCCCGGAAATGCCTAAAGCGGCCCTGTACAGGCGCCACAATTTTGATTATGTCACTTCTGGGTGACATCATCATGTTATGCATGTGCAAAGCTCACCTGAAAGTCCCCTGCTTCATGAAGCTGGGGACTTGGTAACCCTACCTCAGCCGTATGCCTACAGTCTCCCAAACAGGTGGTCTGAAAAGGGCCTCTTCTGATTGATGTTCTTGGCAGATTCTATCACCACTTGGAAGTGCTGCTGAAATCAGATGCTGCCACCAGGGAAACTAGTGTGGTAGTAGAATCTTTAGAACAGAGCTGGAACATGGGGACTAAGTATCCTAACACTGTGTAGCCAAATGCTGGGGGACTTAGGGGAGGAAATACCTGGGGAGGATGTGATGTCACCTATGGATGACAGTTTAGGAATTTTCCCTCACCTCTATGGTAAAGACCATAGAGTCTTGGGGGGGATTGTAGGGAGAGAGGCAGACTTGGACATGACTCAAACAGCCACACCAGGCAAGTCAGGCAAAGAGCGGCTCTGTTGCTGGCTGCGCGTGCATGCTGGGAGGGCTGCAAGTACGGGGAAAACAGGGGGGGACCCCGCCCGGGGCCCCTAAAGGCATGGGGGCCCATAGGCCAGTGCCTACTTTGCCTAATTGTTAATCCAGCCCTGCATTTCGTCTTTTTTATTTTGAGCACTTGAGAGGACCTGAAGGATCTGCTGGTGTTCCATGAAATATCCAACGTGGAGGATTCCCATTTTCTGCCACCCGTAGTAGGATGGGAAGTCAAAGGAGTGGGAATGTTTCCAAAACCAGTAACAGTGGAAGAGCTGATCTTTGTGCAAGAAGGCCCAGGTTGTTTTGTGTGTGTGTGTGTTTTCCCCAGGAGACTCCTCTCATGCTTTTTCCAAGGTACAAACCTCATCCTGCTATTATTCTTCTGACCAACCCTAGCTGAATACAACTAATGGAGACTCCTTGGGGCAGGGGCCCTGTCATTTAATTGGCCCATAAAGACCTGACACACCTGGCAAAGCAGGCTTAATAATGTTAATGGCGCTGCCTGCCAGCAACTGTGGCCTACCGTGGGAGAAGCCAAGTGTGTGAACTTGGAGAACATCCCTGCAGAAGGTCTCAGAAGCATTTGCATTTCTTGGTTGAGATCAGTCAAGGAGAGCACGTATCTCCGGAGTTCAGTTTGGTGTAGCAGTCAGAGCTTTTTTTGTAGCAGGAACTTCTTTGCCTATTAGGCAACATACCCCTGATGTAGCCAGTCCTCCAAGACATAACAGGGCTCTTTCTACAGGGCCTACTGTAAGCTCCAGGAGGATGGAACATAAGAAAAGCCATGTTGGGTCAGGCCAATGGCCCATCCAGTCCAACACTCTGTGTCACATAAGAACATAAGGGAAGCCATGTTGGATTAGACAATGGCCCATCCAGTCCAGCACTCTGTCACATAAGAACATAAGAGAAGTCATATTGGATCAGGCCAATAGCCCATCCAGTCCAACACTCTGTATCACATAAGAACATAAGAAAAGCCATGTTGGATCAGGCCAACGACCCATCCAGTCCAGCACTCTGTGTCACATAAGAACATAAGAGAAGCCATGTTGGATCAGGCCAATGGCCCATCCAGTCCAGCACTCTGTGTCACATAAGAACATAAGAGAAGCCATGTTGGATCAGGCCAATGGCCCATCCAGTCCAACACTCTGTATCACATAAGAACATAAGAGAAGCCATGTTGGATCAGGCCAGTGGCTCACAGTCCAACACTGGGTGTCACACAGTGGCCAAAAAAACCAAGTGCCATCAAGAGGTCAACCAGTGGGGCTAGAAGCCCTTCCACTGTGTCTGCCCCCCCCAAGCACAAGAATACAGAGCATCACTGCCCCAGACAGAGAGTTCCAACAATAAGTTGTGGTTAATAGCCACTGATGGACCTCTGCTCCATATGCTTATCCATTCCCCTCTTGAAGCTGTCTATGCTTATAGCCACCACCACCTCCTGTGGCAGTGAATTCCATCGGCTACATCAGAGGGGTGTGGCCTAATATGCAAAGGAGTTCCGGCTACAAAAAAAAACCTGGTAGCAGTTAAGTGCGCAAACTCTTATCTAGGAGAACCAGGTTTGATTCCCCATTCCTCCACTTGCACCTGCTGGAATGGCCCTGGGTCAGCCGTAGCTTTCTTAGGAGTTGTCCTTGAAAGGGCAGCTGCTGTAAGAGCTCTGTTAGCCCCACCTGCCTCACCAAGTGTCTGTTGTGGGGGGGGGGGAGGTAAAGGAGATTGTGACCACTCTGAGATTCAGAGTATAGGATCGGATATAAATCCAATATCTTCTTCTTTGCCTACCTGGAGGCAATTTTGATGAGGAAGCACCAGACCTCATTTACTTCTCAACCAGCTTAACAGACAATATGTTCAACAGGAATCCATTCTCCTCTTTTCAGAGAGGGATTTCTGGAACTTTTGTCCGGAGACAATAGAAAAAAATTAAGTCGCCTATTTGAACGCAAGCTGCCTTGGGTGATTTTTTTTAAAAAAAAGAAAAGTAAAACAATGGGGATATAAATCCTATTTAATAAATAAGTAAAAGAGTCGGAGGAAGGGAAAGAAGTAGAAATGGGGTTACTGGCATGACTTCGGCAAATGGCAGGAGATGGTGAAGGTGGTCCCTGGGGAGGATTTCATTTCCAGGTGACACACTAGGAATTTCCCCTGATTTCTGTAGTAAAGACCATAGAGACATGGGGAAATTACTACAGGGTCAGTGGAACAGGCTTTCTCAGGAGGTGGAGGTTTTTGGAGGTTTGGAGGTTTTTTAGAGACTAGATGTCCAGCTGATAGCAATACTGATTCTGTGAACTTATGAACATATGAAGCTTCCTTATACTGAATCAGACCCTCGGTCCATCTAAGTCAGTATTGTTTACTCAGACTGGCTGCAGCTCTTCATGGTCTCAAGCTGACATTTTTCACGCCTACTTCCCTGGACCCTTTTTAGTTGGAGATGCCGGGGATTGAACCGGGGATCTTCTGCTTACCAAGCAGATGCTCTGCCACTGAGCCACTGTCCCTCCCTTATGAGCCACCGTCCCTCCCCTGAACTTAGGTACATCATGAAAAGGAAGGCAGGAAGGGTTTCACTTTTTGTGGCCCTTTCTTTCATGCCCAGGGAAACACTGTTTGCCACTTTGGGGGTCAAGAAGCAATCTTCCTCCAGGTCAGGGATCATGGAGGTTTTTTGTTATCTTCTGGGCATAGATCAGGGGGTCACTGGGGGTGTGAGAGGGTGAGATATTTGTGAATTTCCTGCACTGTGCAGGGGGTGATCTAGAGAACCCGGAGGTCCGTATGCCTGAATATTAAAAGAGGGAAGAACATAGCTACCAGGCAGGTGGTGGAAAATACCATCAAGTTACAGCCAACCTATGGAGATCCCATAGGGTTTTCAACTTATGGAGACCTATGATTTTCAAGGCAAGAAACAAAGGTGGTTTGCCATTGCCCGCCTCTACATAACAACCCTGGTCTTCTTTGGTGGTCTCCCATCCAAGTATTAACCAGAGTCAACCATGCTCAGCTTCTGAGACAGGGGTGTCAAACATGCATCCCGGGGGCCAAATCAGACCCCCGGAAGGCTCCTATCAGGCCCCCGAGCAACTGGCTGTCATCTGCTTCCTTCTCCCTCTGTCTTGCTTCCTTCTGCATCACAGCTTGCTTTGCCAGGCTTGCTCAATCTCACAGGAGCTTCAGAGCTAAACCTCCATTTTCTCCATTGGCTGAGGCTTCTCCCTTGGGGAGGAAGCAGGTGGAGGCATAGCTTGCTTTGCCAGGCTCTCTCAATCGCACAGCAGAGCTACTGAGCCAAGCCCTCTTCCTTCTACCAGCTGAGGCTCCTTCCCCTCCTGGTCCCCTGGGGAAGGAAGGAAAAAGCCAAAGCTTCGTTTGCCCAGTTCCCTGGATCCCATGGGAAAAATACAAAGAAAGGACCTTTAGGACAAATGAGTGCTAATGTTTTAAGCATGTTTTATCTTTAATTGTGTTTGTGTCCTTTATAAAGTTTATATCTCTGCTACCTAATTATAATTAGGTACACATATGGCCTAGCTCAAAGTGGTCCGGCCTAACAAGGTCTTATTTATCTCAGATTTGGCCCTCATAAAAAATGTGTTCAACACCCCTGGAAGATATCATGAGATGGCGCTAACCCTGGGCCATTGAGGCATCGGGCAGGTAGAATCTTGTGCTAATCATGTAGTAGTTAAGTGAACAGTGATATTAATTAGCAATCGTGTGTGAGTTGTGTATCATGTACCATCAAGTTGCTTCCAACTTCTGGCGACCGTATGAATTAGCACCCTCCGGAACGTTCTGTGGTTAACGACGTTGCTCAAGTTGAACGCCGCTTAAACGCCTCAGCCATTATGGGAAGGGAATCAAATTCGTTGGGAGGACTGGATCTGCCTTAGGTGTAACTTGGTCAGACGGTGAATGAATTAAATCAGCATTAATATTCAGTTGGCACCAAGAACTGGTGCTCAAGTTCATCTTTAATGAAGGTAGGGATTATTATTGGTAGTACTGAACATTACGATTAATATTCAAAGGTTCCAAGATTGATATTCAAGTTAGCCTTTAATGAAGATAAGAATTAATATTGGTACTACTGAATATTAATGCCAATTTAATTAGTCCATGCCCAAACCAAGTTACACTTAGGTCAGATCCAGCACATGCAGTGAATGGGATTCCCTGCCCTCAACGACTGAGGTCCAAGATAATTTAAGCACCCATTCATCTATAGGAACCTGTCCTCAGATCTAAACCTTCCTCAGTCTTCCTAAGCCTCCACAATCGGTCAAAGATGGGGTTGACAGGTGGATGGCCCACAGCTAGCTTGATGTTGTCAGATCTCAGAAGCTAAGCAGGGTCAACCTTGGTTAACACTTGGGTGGGAAAGAAGTCACACCAAAGAAGTCGCATTTGCTACCCACAGGCAGGAGCAAAAGCAAACCACCTCTGTTCTTCATCTCTTGCCTTGAAAACCCTACAGGATCATCATATGTTGGCTGCAACTTCTGGGCACTTTCTACAACCATGTGGAAGCCTACTCCTAGGCACTTTCTACAACCATGTGCAAGCCTACTCCTAGGCACATTCTACACCCATGCGGAAGCCTACTCTTAGGCATTTCCTACAACCATGAGAAAGCCTACTCTTAGGCACTTCCTACAACCATGTGGAAGCCTATTCTTAGGCACGTTCTACAACCATGTGGAAGCCTACTCTTAGGCACTTCCTACAACCATGTGGAAGCCAACTTCTTTGCTTGCTGATGCCCATTGAAGCAGGGAGATCTGTTTGTCCATAGATGAGTAGCAAAGCTGCCACCACAGTTGACCATCCTTGATTTAATTGATTTATAGAATTTATATCCCACTTTTCTGCTTTGCCAAATGTTAAAGGTAATCATTGCAATAAGACAGAGAAGTAATTAAAGAAGCACCCGTATAACAATAGATCATTGATTGTTATGGTCACATGATAGTTACATGGGGTTGGCATGCTCCAAGTAGGGTGTGGAGATCTCCTGGGATTACAATTGATCTCCAGATTTAAGAGAGGAGAAGAGAAGAGGAAAGGGAAGGGATTGGATTGGATGATGCAAAAATGGGGAAGGAAACAGTATCTCTCTAGGAATCCCCCAGTCTATGTGATCTAGACTAGAATGTCACATCACTGCATCAAGTGATGCTCCTGCTTCTCATGCCTGCCCTCCCCAAACTACCCAGGATTTCCAAGCTTGCACTCAGAAACCATAGGTTAGCATGCCCCGCTCTTCAGTGGGAGACCTCCCAGCAACCCAGTTTGTTACCTACCAGTGAATGACATGCCAGCAGGAGGAAATGAGGGGAAAGGGGTCGTGGTCCAGCTCACTGATGTCACTTCTGGTGAAAACAGGAAGTGACATCATGAGGCACTCTTGGAATCGCAAAAACTCTATGTCTTCTTCCCCTAAATGCTCCTGGGAGTTGCCAGTAGGGTTGCCAAGTCCAATTAAAGAAAAATCTGGGGACTTTGGGGGTGGAGCCAGGAGACTTTGGGGGTGGAGCCAAGAACAAGGATGTGACAAGCATAATTGAACTCCAAGGGAGTTCTTGCCATCACATTTAAAGAGACAGCACACCTTTTAAAATGCCTTTCTTCCATAGGAAATAATTAAGGATAGGGGCACCATATTTTGGGGCTCATAGAATTAGACCCTCTGGTCCAATCATTATGAAACTTGGGGGGTATTTTGGGGAGAGGCACTAGATGCTATACTAAAAATTTGGTGCTTCTACCTCAAAAAATAGCCCCCCAGAGTCCCCAATACCCACGGATCAATTTCCTATTATTCCCTATGGGAATCGTTCTCCATAGGGAATAATAGAGTGCCTAGTAGACATTTCCCTCCCCCCCACGCTTTCTAAAGGGGGGGAGGGCCTCCAAACTAGGGAATCCCCTGCCCCCTCCCTCTCACACACACACACTTATCAGATCTTCCTCGGACAACTCTACTTCCTGTGAAAACGAAAGCAAAAGAAAGGGAGGGGCCGTTCTCAGAAGCCCTTTCTGCTTCCTGCTTCCTGCCCAGCCTTAAAGGGGCAGACATTTTGCAAACGGCTCAGGAGCTCTACAACATGAAGCCTAAAGGTATGTTCTCCCCCCCCTCCACCCCCCACCCCCGCTTCCAGAGTTTTGAAGAGCGGGAGATGAGGCTGCGAACCCAGAAGTCTCCCACCAGAGCAGGAGGTTTGGGAAGCCTAGTTGCCAGCGAGAGGCTGGCAACGTTACATATATCCCACTAGCTTCCTGGCATTTCAGATTCAGGTAACGCCTCCAGGGATCCCAGCTGAGTTTGATTTGTTGCTACAGATTTTGCTTCGAGAACACTGTGTGTCTGCCCCATTTGTCTGGTTATCTTAATTAGTTCTGTTGAGGTTTTGATTTTATTTCCAACTTTGTGCTGGCTTTTTAATTTACTAGGGTTGCAGTCGCTTCACTGATTCTTTGAAATTAGGGTTGCCAGGTCCCTTCTGGCAAATGGCGGGGGAATGAGGGGACTTCATCGGGAGCAGCAGGGAGGCCCATCTGAAGTGCAGTCAAGTGTCTATGCCACTGACCGGGTGACCCGGAAGTGATATCGTCACATTCAGGGGTTGTTTTGTAGATAAATCAGTGGTGGAGCTCATTAGCATAATTCATTAGCATATGCCGCCCTCCCACCAACCAAAAGCAACCCGATGCAAGAAAGGAAAGCCCCAGGCGAGAAAGGCCTGCTCGTTGTGGCTAGAGATCCAGCCAACCCAAGCAGGCCTCACTCGCCTGGGGCTCTCCTGAGCTGCTCCCTTCCCAGTCAAAAGGCCAGCAAGCCACCCGCCACCCAAAATCACATAAGAAGTAGAGAAAGGGTGGTGCAGGCTTCTCCAGAGGTTATGGTGCTGCTGGGGGCATAGCAAAGCCCCTGGTGTCTGGCTGGCTGTCCACTCTCCTAATCCAGGGGTTGTTATGCAGTTGCTCCTACTATTCAATGGACAAGGTAGGTGGGGAGGAGGAGGGGGAAAGGTTCAGGAGCTGTGCTCCTGTGAGCTCCTGCCAAATCTGAGGCCTGGTCACATTCAAGACATCATGGCAATGCTCTGGTATTTGGGCAAAAACTCTATGGTAAATCTGGCTTCTACCATAGAGTTTTTTGCCCAAATGCCAGAGCATTACCCTGATGTCCCAGATGTGATGACATCACTTCTGGGTCACATGGGCAGTGACGTAGACAAATAGCTGCACATCGGCTGGAGCTCCCTCTTTTTCAGGGTTGGCTCCCCGCTGCCCCCGGTGGTGAACTGATCGGAAGTGGGGAGGTGGGGCCTGGCAGCAGGGGATCCCCACTTCCACCAGGAGGTCGGGGTTGCCAATGCTGAGTTGGGAAGTCCTGGAGATTTGAGGGTGAAGCCTAGAGTGGGCAGGGTTTGGGAAGGGGAGGGGCCTCATGATACCATCAAATCCACCCTCCCAAAGAATTGTTTTTTCCAGGGGATCTGATCTCAGTGGCCTGGAGACCATTTGTAATTCTGAGTGGCCCAAACTAGAGCTTGGCAACCCAAGTCTAATGCCCAGTGCCAAGTCCAGGCTTCCTAACTCCAATAGTTGGAGATTTCAGGGTGGAGCCTGGAAGACTGGGGTTTCAGGAGAGGCATTCTGCCAGTCTGAGTATACAATACTGACTTTGATGGATCAGTATAAGGCAGCTTCATATGTCCATAGGTCCATTGACAGAGCATAATTCCATGCAGTCCACCTTCCAAAGCAAGCATTTTCCAAAGGAGAAGCAGAATACATGTTATAAATAACGAATAAATAAGTAATTTCTGTAATCTGGAGATCAATTGTAATTCCAGGGGATCTCCAGCCCCCTCCTGGAGGTTTGGCAACAAAAGTGAGAATCACGGAGAGAGTGGGAGATAACAACATAAGAGAAGCCATGTTGGATCAGGCCAATGGCCCATCCAGTCCAACATTCTGTGTCACACAGTGGCCAAATACACACACACACACACACACACACACACACTCTGTGGCTAATAGCCACTGATGGACCTCTGCTCCATATTTTTATCTAAACCCCTTTTGAAGCTGGCTATGCTTGTAGCCGCCGCCACCTCCTGTGGCAGTGAATTCCACATGTTAATCACCCTTTGGGTGAAGAAGTACTTCCTTTTATCCGTTTTAACCTGACTGCTCAGCAATTTCATTGAATGCCCATGAGTTCTTGTATTGTGAGAAAGGGAGAAAAGGACTTCTTTCTTTACCTTCTCCATCCCATGCATTATCTTGTAAACCTCTGTCATGTCACCCCGCAGTCGACGTTTCTCCAAGCAAAAGAGCCCCAAGCGTTTTAACCTTTCTTCATAGGGAAAGTGTTCCAACCTTCTACTCATTCTAGTTGCCCTTTTCTGGACTTTTCCAATGCTATAATATCCTTTTTGAGATTCGGTGACCAGAATTGCAAACAGTATTCCAAATGAGACTGCACCATCGATTTATACAGGGGCATTATGATACTGGCTGATTTGTTTTCAATTCCCTTCCTAATAATTCCCAGCATGGCATTGGCCTATTTTATTGCAATTGCACACTGTCTTGACATTTTCAGTGAGTTATCTACTACGACCCCAAGATCTCTCTCTTGGTCAGTCTCTGCCAGTTCACACCCCATCAACTTGTATTTGTAGCTGGGATTCTTGGCCCCAATGTGCATTGCTTTGCACTTGGCCATATTGAACCTCATCTGCCACGTTGACGCCCACTCACCCAGCCTCAACAGATCCCTTTGGAATGCCTCACAATCCTCTCTGGTTCTCACCACCCTGAACAATTTAGTGTCATCTGCAAACTTGGCCACTTCACTGCTCACTCTCAACTCCAAATCGTTTATGAACAAGTTAAAGAGCATGGGACCTTAATGAGCCCTGTGGCACCCCACTGCTTACCGTCCTCCACTGCGAAGATTGCCCATTTTTACTCACTTTCTGCTTCCTATTAATTAGCCAGTTTTTGATCCACAAGAGGACCTGTCCTTTTACTCCATGATTCTCCATGACTCTCGAGCTTACTAAGTAGCCTTTGGTGAGAAACTTTATCAAAAGCTTTCTGGAATTCAAGGTAAACAATATCTATCGGGTCTCCTTTCTCCACATGTTTGTTCACCCCCTCAAAGAACTGTAACAGGTTAGTGAGGCAAGATATTCCCTTGCAGAACCCATGCTGAGTCTTCCTCAATAACCCGTGTTCATCAATGTGCCTACTCATTCTGTCCTTGATAATGGTTTCTACCAACTTTCCCGGTATTGAACTTAGACTGACTGACCTGTAAGGAAGGCACCGCCCACATGAAAATCATCCTGTAACTCAACTTAACCCTTCAGACAAGCTCAGAAGGCTCTGAACACAAACTTACTAAGGTTCATTCTTGTACAAACAGTAGAATAATGAATTAACAAGCCATGGAACAACCATAAGGTGGAAGAGCAGGGCTTATGGTTGTTCCATGGACTGTTAATTAATTATTCTTCTGTTGTTAATTAATTATTCTGCTGTTTGTACAAGTATGAATATTAGTAAGCAGGGGTAGAATTCTAGCAGGAGCTCCTTTGCATATTAGGCTATACGCCCTTGATGTAGCCAATCCTCCAAGGGCTTACAAAAAAGAGCCTTGTAAGCTCTTGGAGGATTGGCTACATCAGGAGTGCGTGGCCTAATATGCAAAGGAGCTCCTGCTAGAATTCCACCCCTATTACTAATATTCATACTTGTATAAACAGTAGAATCAGTACCCCTGATTAGTAAGTTTGTGTTCTGAGTCTTCTGAGTGTGTTTGAAGTGTTGAGTTAAGTTACAGGACGACAGTGGGAAGGATGAGCGAGCCGCTGCTGCCTCCTCCTCCTCACTTCCTTCCTGGATCACATGGGTAGGAAGTGGGGAGGAGGCAGCAGTGGCGGCTCACTAGTCCAGTGGCTCGCTTTTCCTTCCCACAGCCACTGTCCCTGTGCGATCGCGAGCACACCTGACGACCGGCATAGGAGGCACTGGCCTCTGGCGTGGTTTTACCTGCCGATCAGCTGATCACCAGGGGACGGCCTTTAATGAGCCCAGGGAGCACAACACTTCACCTGGGCATTAAAATTGTGAGGGAGGGAGGGGGAGGCAAATAAGGATTTGCCTAGGGGGTGGGGAAAGGGCGAGGGCCGAATTCGGCACCCCCGCCATGCCAGTGCCCTAGGCAAATGCCTAGTGGGCAGGCAGGCCCTGAATATCACAAAATAAGAAGAGCAATTTTACATAAAGCAATTGATCAAATTTTCCAATAAGGTAACCTTGGGGGAAAATGAGAATAGGATTAATGTAGATGGTGATGCAATAGCCTATGAAAGGACTAATGGCCCAACTAAGGTACCGTAGGACAGTAAGTGCAACCCAGGAGTAAATAACCATGTGCTCAATAGTAGTGGGAGTACCTGAACCAAAAGAAAAAAAGGGAGAAGATATTGAAAGTATTGAAAGGGGTAAATAAAAAGAAAAAATTAAAATGTAGTCAAGAGTGATATGCCCGGTTTGATGGGTGATTAACATGTGGAATTCACTGCCACAGGAGGTGGTGGCGGCGGCTACAAGCATAGCCAGTTTCAAGAGGGGGTTAGATAAAAATATGGAGCAGAGGTCCATCAGAGGCTATTAGCCACAGTGTGTATATACGTGTGTGTGTGTGTATGTATATATATATATAATTTTTTGGCCACTGTGTGATACAGAGTGTTGGACTGGATGGGCCATTGGCCTGATCCAACATGGCTTCTCTTATGTTCTTATGTGACACAGAGTGTTGGACTGGATGGGCCACTGGCCTGATCCAACATGGCTTCTCTTATGTTCTTCTGTGACACAGAGTGTTGGACTGGATGGGCCACTGGCCTGATCCAACATGGCTTCTCTTATGTTCTTATGTGACACAGAGTGTTGGACTGGATGGGCCATTGGCCTGATCCAACATGGCTTCTCTTATGTTCTTATGTGACACAGAGTGTTGGACTGGATGGGCCACTGGCCTGATCCAACATGGCTTCTCTTATGTTCTTATGTGACACAGAGTGTTGGACTGGATGGGCCACTGGCCTGATCCAACATGGCTTCTCTTATGTTCTTCTGTGACACAGAGTGTTGGACTGGAGGGGCCATTGGCCTGATCCAACATGGCTTCTCTTATGTTCTTCTGAGACACTTCGGTGTGAAGGGCGGGGTATAAATTCCAATATAAATAAAAGAGTGTTGGACTGGATGGGCCATTGGCCTGATCCAACATGGCTTCTCTTATGTTCTTCTGTGACACAGAGTGTTGGACTGGAGGGGCCATTGGCCTGATCCAACATGGCTTCTCTTATGTCCTTAAGAAGCTCATGTTGCAGCATGAAATCCAAAACCATAAAGTTAGGTGGACAACAACATCAGTAGGAAATACGTGTCCTTTTGTTTTACCTAGACTTGCAGCAACAGCAATTAACAGACAACTTTTATTACCTTTTATTGCTATCCAGACCAAATGGTCTTCCAATTTATTACACTATTTAGCCATTTGACCCTAAGTTTGTATCCGTTTACACTCTTAACCCACCAACTGCATGTATTTTAGCCCACTGTACCCCCATTTCCTTGTCTGTTGAAGTATGCATGGATACGAAAGTTCACATTCTGAATAAAACTTTGTTGGTCTTAGAGGTGCAATTTGACTTCTGCTTTGCTCATAGAGTTTCCAGCGATTCCTAGAGCAGATGATGTCACTTTCAGGTTTCCCCCCCACCTCTTGAGGAAGCTGGGGAATTGCACAACCTAAAGACGTCCTGTTTCCCTTGCTCGAGCTCTTCCAGGTTTGCCATGGTCCGCAGAGCTCTGCCTTTTGACAGCTGTCGTGTCCCCTGCAACCGTGCACGATTTCAGATGCAACGTTCCCAAGTTGCAAACTGGCAAGGTGATTATTTGCCCAGCCCAGGCCTTCAGGACTAGGCTGGCTATTTATTCCAATCAATAAATGTTTTAGGATCTACCAGAGAGCCAGTTTGGTGTAGTGGCGAAGTGTGCGGACTCTTATCTGGGAGAACCGGGTTTGATTCTCCACTCCTCCATTTGCAGTTGCTAGCATGGCTTTGGGTCAGCCATAGCTCTGGCAGAGGTTGTCCTTAAAGGGCAGCTGCTGTGAGAGCCCTCTCCAGCCCCACCCACCTCACAGGGTGTCTGTTGTGGGGGAGGAAGGTAAAGGAGATTGTGAGCTGCTCTGAGACTCTTCGGAGTGGAGGGCGGGATATAAATCCAATATCTTCATCTACCTCACAGGGTGTCTGTTGTGGGGGAGGAAGGTAAAGGGGATTGTGAGCTGCTCTGAGACTCTTCGGAGTGGAGGGCGGGATATAAATCCAGTATCTTCATCTACCTCACAGGGTGTCTGTTGTGGGGGAGGAAGGTAAAGGAGATTGTGAGCTGCTCTGAGACTCTTCGGAGTGGAGGGCGGGATATAAATCCAGTATCTTCATCTACCTCACAGGGTGTCTGTTGTGGGGGAGGAAGGTAAAGGGGATTGTGAGCTGCTCTGAGACTCTTCGGAGTGGAGGGCGGGATATAAAATCCAATATCTTCATCTTCTACCATTTCGTTTCCATGTTTAATTTTATTTTTCTATTCCGATTAACAAGAAGTTGGACAAGACAAAAAATAATATTTCTCCTGGCAGGGTGTGGAATCCAATTTCATCCCCCCCCCTCCTCTTTTTTTAATAATAAGATAAAGATGCAGGGATCGCTTCCAAAGTAAGCAACCCAATGGTGCGGTTTTCTTTTAAAATATGCACAATGATCCACAAATACTTTTTTAATATGTCCGCAACGATCCAGGGGGAAAGCGGGGGGGGGGGGGGTAGAGAGAATATTGCAGAAACGAAAAGCATGATGACAACATAAGAGATGGAGGAAAACGAAAAAGATACAGCTGCAAATAAAGATGAAGTCTCCTTTTGGAGGGAGGAGGTTAAAATATTCAGCAGGCTTTGATAGCGGAGTCGCCCTGGGCATGTGCAAGAAAGATGGTAGCTAGGCACAATCTGATAAGGGCAGAGCACGAGCAGGTGGTTACCAAGCAACCCCTAAAAAGAGCAGAATCAGCAAAAAAAGAAAAAAGAAGAGAAAAGGCCAAGAGAACAGGAAAGGGGAGAATAATCTGGTGAACAACAGGAACTAGAAACCAAGCCAGGAGTCCAACAAATACATACAAATTCATGAATCAAATAAATATATAAATACAAATAATTATTTTTTTTCCCAGCATGCCTGCAAATGAAACTGGGACGGAACCCTATGGATATAACTTGGGATTCCATCCAGCCTGGCTGGTTTGACAGGACTTTTTCTTCACCCCATCTGTTATTCCAGGGGAAGAGGATCATTATCATATCTTCTCCGGGTGTTCTACCACCCTTCCTTATTTGTCGAACGGGGCGTTTGTCATTAAGTGCGCAGCTTCGTCTGTCAACGAGAGATGCGTGGGCGGTTCCTCACCCCTCTGGGGATGCCAGTCAGTCATTGGCAGGCTGGCTTATTTTGAGACTGGTTTGCATTTGGTCACAAAATTAAGAACATAAGAGAAGCCATGTTGGATCAGGCCAATGGCCCATCCAGTCCAACATTCTTGTGTCATATAAGAACATAAGAGAAGCCAATACAAAAACTCGTGGGCATTCAATGAAATTGCTGAGCAGTCAGGTTAAAACGGATAGAAGGAAGTACTTCTTCATCCAAAGGGTGATTAACATATGGAATTCACTGCCACAGGAGGTGGTGGTGGCTACAAGCATAGCCAGTTTCAAGAGGGGGTTAGATAAAAATATGGAGCAGAGGTCCCTCAGTGGCTATTAGCAACAGTGTGTTGTACTGGATGGGCCAGTGGCCTGATCGTACATGGCTTCTCTTATGTTCTTATCTTGGATCAGGCCAATGGCCCCTCCAGTCCAACACTCTGTGTCACATAAGAACATAAGAGAAGCCAATAAAAGAACTCATGGGCATTCAATGAAATTGCTGAGCAGTCAGGGTAAAACAGATAGAAGGAAGTACTTCTTCATCCAAAGGGTGATTAACATGTGGAATTCACTGCCACAGGAGGTGGTGGCGGCTACGAGCATAGACAGCTTCAAGAAGGGGTTAGATAAAAATATGGAGCAGAGGTCCATCAGTGGCTATTAGCCACAGTGTGTGCGTGTGTGTATATATATAAATTTTTGGCCACTGTGTGATACAGAGTGTTGGACTGGATGGGCCATTGGCCTGATCCAACAAGGCTTCGCTTATGTTCTTATGCATCCAACTCCCAAATACTTGTGTGTCCTTCCCTTGTCTGCTCACATGCTTTCACCCTTTCCAGTTTGAGAGCCAGTTTAGTGTAATGGTTATGTGTGCGGACACTTAACCGCTACACCAAACTGGCTCTGAAGTGGTTAAGTGCACAGACTCTTATCTGGAAGAACCAGGTTTGATTCCCCCACTCCTCCACATACACGTGCTGATGTGACTTTGGGTCAGTCACAATTTCTCAAGGCTATTGTTGTGTCTTGCATTTCTGTCTTGAAATTACAACACAGTGGACGCTACGGAGGTGACCAGTGGAAGTCCACTGGTCCCCGGATGTAGCTCTGCAAATACGCTTCGCCAATCAAGATCTGTGGCGGGAAGTTTAACTGGCCAGGATTGGACCTGGCCAGACTGAGGGTTGTTCCGGGGTATGTATATAATCGGGACCCAGCCCACGTTGTTTTGCCTTGTGATGTACTCGCTAATAAAGCATGTTGCCTTCAACACATCTCGTCACTCAGTACATTACAGCTATTCTGCTCAAGAGCAGTTCTGGGAGAGCTCTCTCAGCCCCGCCTATCTCACAGTGGGTCTGTTGTGGGGAGGGGAAGAGAAAGGAGATTGCAAACCACTCTGAGACTCCTTTGACTAGCGAAGGATGGGATATAAATCCAATCTCTTCTCTTCTCTTTCTTCTTCAGGGGCACTGAGCTGTGCAGTATGGACCATGGGTGGTGCAGAGCTAGGAAGCAATTGGGCAGAACTTACTAGCAGCAGTGAACCTTGCTAGAAACCATGGGCCCTGACAGGTGCCCCATCTGAATATACAATGGCCCTGTGGAAGATATGATGGCCAAAATCAGAATGGGAGAGGATCTTCATGATCCTCAAGTAATGGAGAGATTGGAAAAGCAGTTCAAGGGGATGCTAATGTCTGAAGTGTGAACTCGAAGAAGAAGAAGAAGAAGAAGAAGGGAAGTACTTCTTCACCCAAACGTTGATTAACACCTCACTGCCACAGGAGGTGGTGGCGGCTACAAGCATAGCCAGCTTCAAGAGGAGATTGGATACGCATATGGAGCAGAGGTCCATCAGTGGCTATTAGCCACAGCGTATTGTTGGAACTCTCTGTTTGGGGCAGTGATGCTCTGTATTCTTGATGCTTGGAGGGGCCACAGTGGGAGGGCTTCTCCTGATGGCACCTGGGTTTTTTTGGCCACTGTATGACACAGAGTGTTGGACTGGATGGGCCATTGGCCTGATCCAACATGGCTTCTCTTATCTTCTTATGTTCTGAAGAAGAAGATGATGATGATGATGGTGATGATGATGATGATGATATTGGATTTATATCCAACCCTATACTCTGAATCTCAGAGTCTCAGAGCTGTCACAATCTCCTTTACGTTCCCCCCACAACAGACACGCTGTGAGGTGGGTGGGGCTGAGAGAGCTCTCACAGAAGCTGCCCTTTCAAGGATAACTCCTACAAGAGTTGTGGCTGACCCAAGGCCATTCCAGCAGCTGCAAGTGGAGGAGTGGGGAATCAAACCCAGTTCTCCCAGATAAGAGTCCGCGCACTTAACCACTACGCCAAACTGGCTCTCAATAAGGCAGCTAAAATGACTCAACTGAGGCTATCGTACTTTGGTGACATCATGAGAAGGCAAGACTCACTGGAAAAGACAACCAGGCTAGGAAAAGCGGAAGGCCACAGGAAAAGAGGAAGACCTAACAGGAGATGGGTTGACTCAACCCAGGAAGCCATGGCCCCAGGGATGGCCCTGCTACTAGGCAAACTAGGCAATTGCCTAGGGTGCCAGTCTTCTGGGGGCATCAAATTGAGCACACATCATGTGACTTGATGGCATTATCAGTGCTGGAGGGACACCAAAGGTTAGCCTTGTCTAGGGTGCCAGTAGGCTTGCCAATTCCCAGTTCCCAGCGGGGGTTCTCCTGCTTCCCCAGTCTCCTTCCCGCTCCCGGTCTTCTGGCCGGCAGGGGGAAGCCCCACCCCCACCCCCACCATCTGCCTTTCCACCTCTGGAGGCTTCAGACTCCTCTTGGAAAGGCTTCCTCTTGGTGTGTCTGTGTCTTTAAAGCTGAATGGGGGCAGGGGAAGCGGGCAGAAGAACATGGCTGCTCCCAGTGGCTGTGAAAGCAGCCCAGACCCTCCCTTGGTTGCACAATCTTTTCAGAGGTCCTTTGCATAGGAAAGGTAAACTTGAACCTTTGGTTGCTCTGTGTTGCTTTGTAGAAGTTGGAAGTTCAGCAACTCGTGAGTAGAGATGCCAATCCCTCGCTTCAGAGTCATCAGAAATGGGGGGGGAGGGAGGGAATCAGTGGAACAGGCTTCCTCCTTGGGAGGTGGTGGGCTCTCCTTCCTTGGAGGTTTTTCAACAGAGGCCAGATGGCCATCTGGCAGCAATGAAGATCCTGTGGATTTAGGGGGAGGTGTTTGTGAGTTTCCTGCATTGTGCAGGGGGTTCCTTGGGGGGGGGGCTCTCCTTCCTTGGAGGTTTTTAAGCAGAGGCTAGATGGCCATCTGACAGCAATGAAGATCCTGTGGATTTAGGGGGAGGTGTTTGTGAGTTTCCTGCATTGTGCAGGGGGTTGGACTAGATGACCCTGGAGGTCCCTTCCAACTCTATAATTCTATGAAATGTCTGCTGGGCACTTCATTATTCCCTATGGAGATTGATTCTCATAGGGTATAATGGAGAATTGATCTGGGGGTATCTGGGGCTCTGGAGGGGCTGTTTATTTTCAGGATAGCATCTGATGACTCTCCTCAAAATTCTCTCCAAGTTTCAAAAAGATTGGACCAGGGGATCCAATTCTATGAGCCCTGAAAGAAGGTGCCCCTATCCTTCATTATTTCAAATGTAGGGAAGGCATTTTAAAAGGTATGCGGTTCCTTTAAATGTGATGGCCAGAACTCCCTTTGGAGTTCAATTGTGCTTGTCGCAACTTTGCTAATGGCTCCACCCCCCCAAAGTCTCCTGGCTCCACCCCTAAAGTCCTCAGATATTTCTTGAATTAGATTTGGCAACCCTAGGTGCCAGACAGTCTCAGGCCGACCCTCTATGGCCCTCAGACTGCAAGACCTGCATGAGATTGTGAATGACAGGAGGTTGGGGAGGTCATTCGTTCATAGGGTTGCCAGGAGTTGGAGGTGACA
Source organism: Heteronotia binoei (assembly GCF_032191835.1). Classification (NCBI taxonomy): domain Eukaryota; kingdom Metazoa; phylum Chordata; class Lepidosauria; order Squamata; family Gekkonidae; genus Heteronotia; species Heteronotia binoei. The sequence continues at coordinate 118,201,599 of NC_083230.1, forward strand.
TGATGGCCAACTCTATGATTCTATGAAATGTCTGCTGGGCACTTCATTATTCCCTATGGAGGTCGATTCTCATAGGGCATAATGGAGAGGGGAATGTTTGAGGGGAATATATGGGAGAAGCCAGTTGCTCGAGTAAGCAGGAACCAGACCATGGAGGACACTGGCACTTTGGGCAGGACCTGGGAAATTTGCTAATCAGATTCAAATGAAGGAACACACTATAGCTGATATAAAAGTCACCCTTCGCCGACCAAGGAAATTCCAAGACAGACGCCAGCCACAAATTGCTGAAGGAGAATTTACCAATAGATTGGATTATATTAATCAGGAGATCAACAAAACCACACCTTTTTTCGCTACTGCAAATTGCTTACCATATCGAGGCAGGCTATTATCATCACCAATTCCCCTGTGGGGAAAGGGACGCATTGATCTTACCAACCAACAAGATTTTGGGGTCTCTGTGGATGGCCCAGGCTAGCCCAATCTTGTCAGAACTCAAAAGCTAAGAAGGGTTGGCAGTGCACTAGTTATTACTTGAGTGGGAGACCACCAAGAAAGTCCAGGTTCTCTACGCAGAGTCAGGCAATAAGAACATAAGAGAAGCCCTGTTGGATCAGGGCAGTGGCCCATCCAGTCTAACACTCTGTGTCATACAATGACTAAAACCCAGGTGCAATCAGGAGGTCCACCAGCTGGGCCATAAGAACATAAGAGAAGCCATGTTGGTTCAGGCCAATGGCCCATCCAGTTCAACACTCTGTGACACACAGTGTCCAAAACCCAGGTGCCATCAGGAGGTCCACCAGCAGGGCCAGATTAATTCCAGAAGCCTTTTCACTGTTGCCATCCAAGCACCAAGAATACAGAGCATCATTACCCCAGATATAATAAGGGAAGCCATGTTAAATCAAGCCAATGGTCCATCCAGTCCAACACTCAGTATCACACAATGGCAAAAACCCAGGTGCCATCAGGAGGTCCAACAGCAGAGCCATAAGAACATAAGAGAAGAATATTGGATTAGCCCAATGGCCCATCTAGTCCACACTGTATCACACAGTAGCCAAAACCCAGGTGCCATCAGGAGGTTCACCAGCAGGGCCATAAGAACATAAGGTCCACTGTACCTTATCCCATCATCTGAAGAAGTATGCCGCAATACAAAAGCTTACATTCTGAATAAAACTTAGTTGGTCTTAAAGGTGCAACTTGACTTCTATTTTGTTCTACTGCTTCAGACCAACATGGCTGCCCACTTGGATCCATAAGAGAAGTCATGTTGGATCAGGCTAATGACCCATCTTGTCCAACACTCTGTGTCACACAGTAGCCAAAACCCAGGTGCCATCAGGAGGTCCACCAGTGGTCCCGTAAGAACATAAGAGAAACCATGTTAGATCAGGCCAATGGCCCATCCAGCCCAACACCCTGTGTCGCAGAGTGGCCAAAACCCAGGTGCCATCAGGAGGTCCGCCAGCGGGCCCATAAGAACATAAGAGAAGCCATGTTGGATCATGCCAATGGCCCATCCAGCCCAACACTCTGTGTCACACAGTAGCCAAAACCCAGGTGCCATCAGGAGGTCTACCAGTGGCAAACCACGTGAACCCCTCTTGCCTTGAAAACCCTTTGAGGTCACCATAGGTTGGCTGCGATTTGACTCTATTATGGACTTTCAGGTGCTACTGGACTCAAATCTTGCTCTTCTATTGCAGAGCAACATGGATTCCTTCTTGAACCTGTGATGATCATGTATACTTTGAGAGATTTTCATGGAAAAGTCACAAACGATGCATTTCATAGCTTTTTAGATGCGTTTATCTGTGAATGTAAAGTACTAAAAAATCAGCCAATTTATGGGGACCCCCACAGGGTTTCCAAGGCAAGAGATGAACAGAGACAGCAACAGAATGACCCTGGTCTTCTTTGGTGGTCTCCCATCTAAAAAGAAGAAGAAGAAGATATCGGATTTATATCCCGCCCTCCACTCTGAATCTCAGACTCACAGAGCTGCTCACAATCTCCTTTATCTTCCTCCCCCACAACAGACACCCTGTGAGGTGGGTGGGGCTGGAGAGGGCTCTGACAGCAGCTGCCCTTTCAAGGACAACCTCTGCCTGAGGTATGGCTGACCCAAGGCCATTCCAGCAGCTGCAAGTGGAGGAGTGGGGAATCGAACCCGGTTCTCCCAGACAAGAGAGCTATGGCTGACCCAAGGCCGTTCCAGCAGCTGCAAGTGAAGGAGTGGGGAATCAAACCCAGTTCTCCCAGATAAGAGAGCTATGGCTGACCCAAGGCCATCCCAAGAGGTGCAAGTGGAGGAGAGGGGAATCAAACCTGGCTCTCTCAAATAAGAGAGCTATGGCTGACCCAAGGCCATTCCAGCAGGTGCAAGCGGAGGAGTGGGGAATCAAACCCAGTTCTCCCAGATAAGAGAGCTATGGCTGACCCAAGGCCATTCCAGCAGCTGCAAGTGGAGGAGTGGGGAATCAAACCTGGCTCTCTCAGAGAGCTATGGCTGACCCAAGGCCATTCCAGCAGGTGCAAGTGGAGGAGTGGGGAATCAAACCCAGTTCTCCCAGATAAGAGAGCTATGGCTGACCCAAGGCCATCCCAAGAGGTGCAAGTGGAGGAGTGGGGAATCAAACCGTGTTCTCCCAGATAAGAGAGTTATGGCTGACCCAAGGCCATCCCAGGAGCTGCAAGTGGAGGAGTGGGGAATCAAACCCAGTTCTTCCAGATAAGAGAGTTATGGCTGACCCAAGGCCATCCCAGCAGGTGCAAGTGGAGGAGGGGGTGGAATCAAACCCGGTTCTCCCAGGAAAGAATCTGCGGACTTAACCACTACACCAAACTGGCTCTCCAAACCTGCTTACCTTCCAGGAACTGATGAGGCTGGCCTAGCCTGGGCTAGCCTGGGCTATTTAGATCAATGCATCTATTTGTTTTGGTTTATTAAAAAAATTCTACCCTGCCGCTCTCTTTCCTATGCCCTCAGTATTGGCCATTGATTCAAGACCAGATGCACATTGGAAGGATTCACTTGAATACATGAACGTATGAAGCTGCTTTATACTAAATCAAACTCTTGGTGTGTTTAGGTACCAAATTGAACTATTTTTAGTTTCTTCCACTTTAGGTTGAATGGTTATTAGCGATGCTTCCTCTTCTCTCTCCCCCCCTCCCCTCTCTTTTGCAAAATAATTATTTTATTTTTCCAGCATGATATTGCTGATGGCTTTATACTGTGAAGGATCAGTGAAAAATATTGCCAGATGCGCCTTACAGTCAAGGGTGGAATTCTAGCAGGAGTTCCTTTGCGTATTAGGCCATGCTGCCCTGATGTAGCCAGTCCTCCTGGAGCTTACAGCAGGCCCTGTACGAAGAGGAATTCTAGCAGGACCTCCTTTGCCTATTAGGCCACACACCCCTGATGCAGCCAATCCTCCTGGAGCTTACAGCAGGCCCTGTACAAAGAGCCCTGTAAGGAATTCTAGCAGGACCTCCTTTGCCTATTAGGCCACGCCCCCCTGATGTAGCCAATCCTCCTGCCGCTTACAGTAGGCCCTGTATGAAGCGCCCTGTAAGGAATTCTAGCAGGACCTCCTTTGCCTATTAGGCCACACACCCCTGATGCAGCCAATCCTCCTGGAGCTTACAGCAGGCCCTGTATGAAGAGCCCTGTAAGGAATTCTAGCAGGACATCCTTTGCCTATTAGGCCACACACCCCTGATGCAGCCAATCCTCCTGGAGCTTACAGCAGGCCCTGTACGAAGAGCCCTGTAAGGAATTCTAGCAGGACCTCCTTTGCCTATTAGGCCACGCCCCCCTGATGTAGCCAATCCTCCTGCCGCTTACAGTAGGCCCTGTATGAAGCGCCCTGTAAGGAATTCTAGCAGGACCTCCTTTGTCTATTAGGCCACACACCCCTGATGCAGCCAATCCTCCTGGAGCTTACAGCAGGCCCTGTATGAGGAGCCCAGTAAGGAATTCTAGCAGGACCTCCTTTGCCTATTAGGCCACACACCCCTGATGCAGCCAATCCTCCTGGAGCTTGCACAGCTGTTCTTACAGGTCCTACTATAAGCTCTTGGAGGATTGGCTACATCAGGGGTGTGTGGCCTAATATGCAAAGAATTCCACCCCTGTTTACGGTAAGCCAGGTTCAGCAAAAACAGCACTGGAAAAACCAGTCATCTTGGTGGTGAGAGAAAGCGCTGCCAAGTCACAGTTGACTTGGGATGACCCCCTGGGATTTTCCAGGGCAAGAGCCATTCAGAGGTGGCTTGCCATCGTCTGCCTCTGCTTCATTACCTTGGTGTTCCTTGAACATCTCCATCCAAATACTAGCCTGGGTTGACTGTGCTTTAACTTCTGAAAGCTGATGAGACCAGCCAAGCCTGGGCCATCTGAGCCAGGGCTATGGTACATTTCATAGAATCATAGAGTTGGAAGGGACCTCCGGGGTCATCTAGTCCAGCCCCCTGAACAATGCAGGAAACTCACAAATACCTCCCCCTAAACTCATAGGATCTTCTTTGCCGTCAGATAGCAATCTAGCCTCTGTTGAAAAACCTCTGAGGAAGGAGAGCCCACCACCTCCCGAGGAAGCCTGTTCCACTGAGGAACCACTCTAATAGTCAGGAAGTTCTTCCCAGCATTGAACCAGAAACTCTTATGATTTAATTTCAACCCATTGCTTCTGATCCTCTATATGACAGCCCTTCAAGTACTTGAAGATGGTGATTATTGCTGGGAATTATTAGGAAGGGAATTGAAAACAAATCAGCCAGTATCATAATGCCCTTGTATAAATCGATGGTCCGGTATCATTTGGAATACTGTGTACAATTCTGGTCACCGCACCCCAAAAAGGATATTATAGCACTGGAAGAAGTCCAGAAAAGGGCAACTAGAATGATTCAAGGGTTGAAACACTTTCCCTATGAAGAGAGGTTAAAACGCTTGGGGCACTTTAGCTTGGAGAAACGTCGATCGCGGGGTGACATGACAGAGGTTTACAAGATGGGATGGAGAGGGTAGAGAGAGAAGTACTTTTCTCCCTTTCTCACAATACGAGATCTCATGGGCATTTAATGAAATTACTGAGCAGTCAGGTTAAAACGGATAAAAGGAAGTCCTTCTTCACCCAAAGGGTGATTAACACATGGAATTCACTGCCCCAGGAGGTAGTGGCGGCTACAAGCATAGCAGCTTCAAGAGGGGATTGGATAAAAATATGGAGCAGAGGACCATCAGTGGCTATTAGCCACAGTGTATGTATGTGTGTGTGTGTGTGTGTGTGTGTGTGTGTGTGTGTGTGTATATATATATATATATATATATATATATATATATTGGCCACTGTGTGACACAGAGTGTTGGACTGGATGGGCCATTGACCTGATCCAACATGGCTTCTCTTATGTTCTTATGTGACACAGAGTGTTGGACTGGATGGGCCATTGGCCTGATCCAACATGGCTTCTCTTATGTTCTTATGTGACACAGAGTGTTGGACTGGATGGGCCATTGGCCTGATCCAACATGGCTTCTCTTATGTTCTTATATGACACAGAGTGTTGGACTGGATGGGCCATTGGCCTGATCCAACATGGCTTCTCTTATGTTCTTATGTGACACAGAGTGTTGGACTGGATGGGCCATTGGCCTGATCCAACATGGCTTCTCCTATGTTCTTATTATATCACCTCTCAGCCGCCTCCTTTCCAGGCTAAACATGCCCAGCTCCTTCAGCATTTCTCAAGCCAGAGTTGGCACATCTTAATTTTAAGGGCATCTTATCTTTAACCAATTCCCAAAATAAAGCCATAGCCCTGTTGTCCAGATCTCTTTATCCCCATGGCCCAACAATTAGGGACAGAGGCCCAAGTCATCTACAGGAGTGCCCATCAGCAGGGTCGCTGACTCTGGCTTGAGAAATTCCTGGAGGTTGAGGAGGAGGGAGGGCTCTGAAGCCTGGAGAGGGAACTCCGACGGATATAACACCATCAAGCGATGTTCCCTCTAAGCTGCAGAGTCTTGTGCGCAAAAATTCTACTTTGTGAGCTACCGGTATTAAAGTGGTGAGCTCCTGCATATATTAGTGTGCTCTGGGGTCCTCCTTCCTGAGCTAAGACAAAAAAGGTGTGAGCTGGAGGCTAAAAATCTGTGAGCTAGCTCACGCTAACTCAGTTTAGAGGGAGAACTGCCATGAAGTCCACCCTCTAAAACAGCCATTTTCTCTGAGGGAACTGGTCATAGAATCATACAGTTCAAAGGGGCCATATTTATTTATTTTATTTTATTGACTTTTGATTTATATCCACCCCATCCAAATGGACTCAGAGCAGCCATCATAGATACTCATAGAGGCCATCTAGTCCAACCCCCTGCTCAAGTTTGGTGTAGAACCAGTTTGGTGTAGTGGTTAAGTGTGCAGACTCTTATCTGGGAGAACCGGGTTTGATTCCCCACTCCTCCACTTGCAGCTGCTGGAATGGCCTTGGGTCAGCCACAGCTCTCTTATCTGGGAGAACCGGGTTCAATTCCCCTCTCCTCCATTTGCAGCTGCTGGAATGGCCTTGGGTCAGCCATGGCTCTCTTATCTGGGAGAACTGGGTTTGATTCCCCACTCCTCCACTTGCACCTGCTGGAATGGCCTTGGGTCAGCCAGAGCTCTCATATCTGGGAGAACCTGGTTTGATTCCCCACTCCTCCACTTGCACCTGCTGGAATGGCCTTGGGTCAGCCCAGGGCCGGTGCTAGGCTTTCTGGCGCAATAGGCGAATCACCCCCCATTATTAAAAAATATAGGGAAAATGAAGAGTGCCAAACTTGAAAGTTTTCACATTTTTAATTTTAATTTTTTTTTAAAAAATGCTAAGTTATTTAAAAATTGTGAGAATAAGCGCTTGCCGGCTATGCCAGGAAGGAGGGTGGCGGGATAGGATGAGGTGGGAGGCCAAGTCACACGCCAGGGAGAGGGGAGTGGCTTGGCTTTGTTGAAGGCAGCTTGGTGATGGGAGAGGACAAGGTGGCAGTGGTCAGGAGCCAGAGTCATCCCGCATCGGGGAGGGGGTGTCAGTGGTGCCCCCTAGACCAGGTGGTGCCTTAGGTGACTGCCAACTTTGCCTACTCCCACGCACCGGCCCGGGGTTAGCCATAGCTCTCACAGAGCTGTCCTTGAAAGGGCAGCTGCTGTGAGAGCCCTCTCAGCCCCACCTACCTCACAGGGTGTCCGTTGTGAGGGGGAGAAGATATAGGAAATTGTAAGCCGCTCTGATTCAGAGAGAAAGGCGGGGTATAAATCTGCAGTCTTCCTCTTCTTCTTCAATGCAGGATCAGCCGAGAGCAACCCTGACCAGTGTTTGTCCAGCCACTGCTTGAAGACCACCAGTGAGGGGGGGAGCTCACCACCTCCCTCCTTAGCTGAGCCCACTGTTGAACTACTCTCACTGTAAAATAATTTTTCCCAGGGCTCTTTTTCTAGCTGGAGCTCATCTGCATATTAGGCCATGCCCCCTGATGTATACAATCCTCCTGGAGCTTACAGTATTAAGAGCCCTCCAAGCTAGGGGTGGCCAACGGTAGCTCTCCAGATGTTTTTTCCCTACAACTCTCATCAGCCCCAGCCATTGGCCATGCTGGCTGGGGCTGATGGGAGTTGTAGGCAAAAAACATCTGGAGAGCTACCGTTGGCCACCCCTGCTCTAAGCTCTTGGAGGATTGGCTGCATCAGAGGGGCATGGCCTAATATGGAGAAGAGCTCCTGCTAGAAAAAGAGCCTTGGAATATCCAGTCAATCCAGTCTGTTGTCTGGAGGTCAAGCTGTACTTCCGGGAGAACAAGAAGCCACATGCTGAGCTGTAGCTGATGTGAAATTGCTGCTGGAGACGCTCTGAGTCCCTCTTTTTTGAAAATTGTGTAAAAAATCGATACAATTGAATCAACATTGGTCCCAGGTCTGATGAAGACTGGAAAGAAACAAGTACTTAATTGATTGGCTTGTCACCACACTACTTTGGGACTTGAATGTACATGTTTTGGACATTTGAACTTTCTATATACTTCTTAGTAAATTGGTCACTAGCTTGAATTTTTTGTTGTGTTATCCATTATAGTGACCGCTCTCGGATTGTATTCTTCTCCACCTGGGGGTTAGCAGCTCTTCCCATCAGTGGACTGGGTGCCCAGATGAATGGATCCTGTAAAATGATCATCTGCCTTCTTACCTATCAACTCTCCACGTTCCACAATTGCACAGAGCATTTACTCTTGCCAGTTGCGATACTATCCCGTCAGCAGTTAACTATAGTAGATATAAAAAATCCCACTCTCACCAAGACTTTGTACATGCAACTTAAAATGAGTTGATTCATTGTCTCATATTCTTCTTTACTGCTCCCTATACGCCTTAGGTTTCTAGACCCAATTCTGCTCAATTTGACAAGTTGCTCAGATGCTGCAAAGGGATGCCAGCTTCTGAATGATTTGTCATCTGAAATAACTGAAAAGGCTGCTTTATTCTTGAGTCTGGTAATCAAGGATCGATTGTCCAATGTATATAAAAGGTAAAGGTAGTCCCCTGTGCAAGCACCAGTCGTTTTCGACTCTGGGGTGACGTTGCTTTCACAACATTTTCACGGCAGACTTTCTACAAGATGGTTTGCCATTGCCTTCCCCAGTCATCTACACTTTCCCCCCAGCAAGCTGGGGACTCCTTTGACCAACCTCAGAAGGATGGAAGGCTGAGTCAACCTGGAGCCAGCTACCTGAACCAGCTTCCACTGGGATCAAACTCAGGTCATGAGCAGAGGACTCTGACTGCAGTACTGCAGCTTTACCCATGTATATATGACTGGTTTATTTTGTTATTTCTATATCTCTTTTTTTTTTTGCCTTATTTGTAATCTGATATATGCCAATAAAGGCTTGTGTGTTCGTTAGTTGGATCTGGTAATAATTTTTTTTTAAAGCAAGTCTCTGGTAGCAATGAACGCAAGGCATCTCCTCCATTCCCATCGCATAATATATATCTTTCAAGTGGGTGGCATTCAGAGTTATGCGGGGTGTGATCCAGCAAGGCCCTTTGGGCTCTGAGGTAATTTATCAGAGCAGCAATTTCGCATTCTGAGCCGAATGGAGGCAAGGTATAACCTCTAGACATCTACCTGGCGCTAATTATGCCTTCTCCGGGCAACCTGGCTCTCCCCTCCAGCCCCCTAATTGCTTTGTTACCAACACTGATCCCTTCAACAAGCCGACACAAGCACCTATCGTTTTTCATGATCGTTTATGAGGAAAATCCATGCTCCTCATTCCATGTTAAAAAGGCCAAGGGAGGGAGGGGTGGCGAGGGAAAGGTAAGAGCCCTCCTTGCCAGTGGGATAATCCTTCGTCTACAAATCAGGCTTCTGTTTTGTGGAATTAGACCTCACACGTTTTTCAAATCGCTGATTGAGGCAAAGCAACTCACACTTCGCGAAGGCCGCACATAAGTCTCCCATTGTCTACAGGGGATTCCCAACCTAGAGTTACCTCAGGGAGAGATGGGAGGTCACAGGCCGACTACAGCAGCTGCAACTATACCCGTACCATTGACTTAAATTTACCATTAACTTAAATTTAAGGCAAACAAAGGCCTGTGAATCTCCCCCTCGAAAAATCAGAACATTCGCTTTTCCTCCAAGCTGAGCCAAACAGTCGCACCGAACATTTTTCAACTTTCAAGTTTGTGTGAAATGTCCAGCGTGCAGTGGTGCAGTATCTGTTTTGTACGTGCGACTTCTTGATTCAAACCCAGAGCCTCTAGTAAATGTCTCAGGTTGACCTCGGAGCACCATCACCGGTCCAAGGAGACAGAAACACCTGGCTTGATGAGCTGACTGGGTGTAAGGTCACCTGAGAGGAATTCATCAGTGTTCTTAATTGAGGCTGGGGGTGGAAATGCTCTGCACCAATTAAATCTGAACCGCCTACATACATTAGACAAAGATGCTTACAGTGGCATAATTTATTCTGCTTCTCTGATTCTGGGGAAAGGCACAGCTTTGAATCCCTGACGCTTCAGCCGCTGAAGGCCTATTCTGGCATGCAGATACCAGTTTAAGAACATAAGAAAAGCCCTACTGGATCCAACCAGTGGTCCACACAGTCCAGCATCCTAAGAACATCAGAAGAGTCCTGCTGAATCAGACTAGGGGTCCATCTAGTCCAGCATCCTAAGAACATCAGAAGAGCCCTGCTGGATCAGACCAGGGGTCCATCTAGTCCAGCATCCTAAGAACACAAGAAGAGCCTTGCTGGATCAGACCAGTGGTCCATCTAGTCCAGCATCCTAAGAACACAAGAAGAGTCCTGCTGAATCAGACCAGTGGTCCATCTAGTCCAGCATCCTGTCACACACAGTGGCCAACCAGTTCCTCTAGAGGTCTAGCAACAGGTCACAGAGGCCAAGGTCTTCCCCTGATTTTACTTCCTGAAATTGGATTCAGAGATCCACTGCCTTTGAATGTGGAAGTTTCCTTTTAGTCACCAGGGCTAGTAACCACTGATAGACCTATCCTCCATGCATCTATCCATTTCCACTGTTTAAACAGGTAGCTCTTGCAAGTAAGCCAAGCTACATAGCACAAAGGAAGGGCAAGATTTCCCATCATCACTACGCAATCTGACAAGGGTAGAAATTCATCTATTGTATTAATAGATGATATTGGATTTATATCCCACCCTCCACTCCAAATCTCAGAGTCTCAGAGCGGCTCACAATCTCCTTTACCTTCCTCCCCCACAACAGACACCTTGTGAGGTGGGTGGGGCTGGAGAGGGCTCTCACAGCAGCTGCCCTTTCAAGGACAACCTCTGCCAGAGCTATGGCTGATCCAAGGCCATTCCAGCAGGTGCAAGTGGAGGAGTGGAGAATCAAACCTGGTTCTCCCAGATAAGAGAGCTATGGCTGACCCAAGGCCATTCCAGCAGGTACAAGTGGAGGAGTGGGGAATCAAACCCAGTTCCAATATTATTACTGTAATGCAACTAAAATTTACATTGTATTTAAGGTTGCCAGCCTCCAGGTGGGGCCTGGGGATCTGGGCCTCAAGGATCTGTCCTGGGACCTGTTTTGTTCAACATCTTTATCAATGATTCAGATGAAGGACTAGAGGGAATGCTTATTAAATTTGCAGATGATACTAAATGGGGAGGGGTTGCAAACACAGAAGAAGACAGAAACAGGATATGGGATGACTTTGACAGGCTGGAAAACTGGGCTAAAACCAATAAAATGAAATTTAACGATAAGTGTAAAGTTCTGCATTTAGGTAGGAAAAATCCAATGCATGGTTATAGAATGGTTATAGACTTGTCTTAGGAGTAGTCTGTACAAAACGGATCTGGGGTCTTAGTGGACCATAAGCTGAACATGAGTCAACAGTGTGATGCGGTGGCTAAAAATGCAAATGCAATTTTGGGCTGTATCAACAGAAGTATAGTGTCCAGATCACATGATGTGATGGTATCACTTTACTCTGCTCTGGTAAGGCCTCACCTGGAGTATTGTGTTCAGTTTTGGGCACCACATTTTAAGAAGGATATAGACAAGCTAGAATGAGTCCAGAGGAGGGCGACGAAGATGGTGAGGGGTCTGGAGACCAAGTCCTATGAGGAAAGGTTGAAGGAGCTGGAGATGTTTAGCCTGGAGAGTAGACGGCTGAGAGGTGATATGACTACCAATTTCAAGTACTTGAAGGGCTGTCATATAGAGCAGGGGTGGCCAACAGTAGCTGTCCAGATGGTTTTTGCCTACAACTCTCATCAGCCCCAGCCAGCATGGCTGATGGGAGTTGTAGGCAAAAAACATCTGAAGAGCTACAGTTGGCCACCCCTGATATAGAGGATGGTGTGGAATTATTTTCTGTGGCCCCATAAGGTAGGACCAGAACCAATGGGTTGAAATTAAATCAAAAAAGTTTCCGACTCAACAGCAGGAAGAACTTCCTGAACGTTAGAGCGATTCTTCAGTGGAACAGGCTTCCTCGGGAGGCAGTGGGCTCTCCTTCCTTGTAGGTTTTTCAACAGAGGCTAGATGGCCATCTGGCAGCGATGAAGATCCTGTGAATTTAGGGGGGAGGTGTTTGTGAGTTTCCTGCATTGTGCAGGCGGTTGGACTAGATGACCCTGGAGGTCCCTTCCAACTCTTCTATGATCTCCCGCTTTTCCAACTGATCTCCAGCTGGCAGAGAGCAGCTCCCCCGGAGAAAATGCAATCTGTATTTACATTTAATATCTACTGCATACTGCCAGTAAAATGTACAATACATGTACATTGAAATGGCTGTGTGTGTGTGTGTGTGTGTGTGTGTGTGTGTACACACGGTGGCTCAGTGGTAGAGCATCTGCTTGGGAAGCAGAAGGTCCCAGGTTCAATCCCCGGCATCTCTAATTAAAAGAGTCCAGGCAAATAGGTGTGAAAAACTTATTTCTCTATTACTCTTGGCTGGTAAATTATTCCTAGCTAGGTTTTGGAAGGTCGCTAAAGTACCATCACTAACTCTTTGGTTCCAGAAGGTTTGGGAGTTAGTAATTCAAGACAAAATTGCATCCCAACTTATTCTCAGTGATAACCCTAATACAGGGGAGAAGTTTGTTGAAAAGTGGTTTCCCTTTTTAGATTTTGTGAACACTAATTCATGTAAAAAAAGTAAGATGCCAAAAAAATACCTGAATTTTATTTTATATTAAGAAGCATGTGGTCAGTCTGAGGGAGGGTGCGTAACTTCTTTTTCTTTTTTTATTATTTATGTTCATACTGCTTAAAATGTAAACATAAGTATTTATTTCCTGTACTTTAGTTATGTATTTATATGTTGTACGGTCTTTATTCTATAAAAATAAAAATTTTAAGTTTAAAAAAAAAACCTCAGCTTGCGACCCTGGAGAGCCGCTGCCAGTCTGAGAAGACAATACTGACTTTGATGGACCGAAGGTCTGATTCAGTAGAAGGCAGCTTCATATGTGAGAGGGATGGTGGCTCAGTGGTAGAGCATCTGCTTGGTAAGCAGAAGGTCCCAGGTTCAATCCCCGGCATCTCCAACTAAAGGGTCCAGGCAAGTAGGTGTGAAAAACCTCAGCTTGAGACCCTGGAGAGCCACTGCCAGTCAGGGGAGGGACGGTGGCTCAGTGGTAGAGCGTCTGCTTGGGAAGCAGAAGGTCCCAGGTTCATTCCCTGGCATCTCCAAAAAAGGGTCCAGGCAAATAGGTGTGAAAAACCTCAGCTTGAGACCCTGGAGAGCCGCTGCCAGTCTGAGAAGACAATACTGACTTTGATGGACCAAGGGTGTGATTCAGTATAAGGCAGCTTCATATGTTCATATGTTCACACACACACACATTTATTTTGCAAAAGTTTTAATTGTAGCTTTTCCCCCACTTACGCATTTTTTGAAAATTGTATTATTTCTTCTAAAAATTGAATGATAGCCTTAGAGCTGAGGGCGGACCCCATTTGTCTCCTGGCAACCGAGATTTTTAGACCCAGTCCACCACTGCCCAGCAGCTAACGATACCTGCCCTCATCCTATCGTGTCGTGTTATAAATCCACGTGGGCAGCCGTGTTGGTCTGAAGCAACAGAACAAAGTTTGAGTCCAGTGGCACCTTTCAGGGTTTAACGCTGGGCACATGCTTTTGTGTGCATCCACCCGTTTCCAGATACGTTGAAATGCACTGAAACGTATCGGAAGAAATATTCATGCACACAACAACCTATACCCGGCATTAAACTCTGTTGATCTTGAAGGTGCCCCTGAACTCAAACTGTGTTCTGTATCCTTTTTATATACTCTTGGAAGCACTGACCAATCCTTTCGGCGTACGTAGCACCAGGCCTCGGATTCAGTGGGAGCTCACAAGAGCATACCTCCCGAATAAGGTTGCCAAGTCCAATTGAAGAAATATCTGGGGACTTTGGGGGTGGAGCCAGGAGACATTAGGGGCGGAGCCAAGATCAAGGCTGTGACAAGCATCGTTGAACTCCAAAGGGAGTTCTGGCCATCACATTTAAAAGGGACGGCACACCTTTTCAATGCCTTCCTTCCATAGGAAATAATGAAGGATAGGGGCAATCATTTTGAAACTTGGGGGATATTTTGGGAAGAGGCACTAGATGCTGTACTGAAAATTTTGGTGCCTCTACCTCAAAAAACAGCCCCCCAGAGCCCCAGATACCCGCAGATCAATTCTCCATGATTTTCTATGGGAATAAATCTCCATAGGGAATAACAGAGTCCCCAGCAGACATTTCCCTCCCCTCCCCCCGCTTTCTGATGACCCTGAAGCGGGGGGGAGGGCCTCCAAACCGGGGGATCCCCTGCCCCCACCTGGGGATTGGCAACCCTACTCCCGAACCTTTCTAAGAGTTCTAACTCCTCCTTCTGAGAGTTCCACCTCCTTTTGCATGGAATAGCAGGTGCAGCTGCATGACAATCCCTGGATGAGCTCCACCACCTATTTTTCTACAAAATGACCCCTGTGTACCACGTAACTCCACGTCCCAAGACTCAGATTATGCGCCTCTCCAAAAGCTCAATGCGCTATTTACTTATTCATTCATTCAAATGTATTTATGTATTCTGACAGCGTTGGGTGCCTCTTCCCTCCTCCCCTCCCCTTCCCCCCCCCCCAAGTGCTTTAGGGAAGTTTTGCCTCTAGTCTCCTGAGCTAGAGAGCAGGCAGGTGTGAAAAACCTGGCTCGGTGCCACAGCTGAGTCTGTTTGACCCCAGGTTGTGTCTGGGCTCGATGCCACCATCTCCTTCTTACCTGCGTTGGTTGTCCATTCCATTGGGGGGCAAAGAACTGAGTGAACCATATCGTTGCCACGCGGGCAAAGCCCCGATTCCCTATGTACTAGCCCCGGTGTACACCTTACCAGCTCCCCCGGATCATGGCCTTCATTTTTCACTTTCTCCAGGACTCCGATCCCGTGGCGCCGACGTTCTGCAACGCCCTGATAGTCTTTTCGAGCCAGCAGGCACTGTGTGTGTTCTGCTTTCTGCAGCTGTGTACAGATACGGGAAGGAAGACATATTCGCGATACGAATGCAACAATTCTGCAAAAAAAAAAAAGAAAGAAAACCAACCCAAAACCGAAATATATTCCTGACTTAAGGCAAGAAAAAGGAATGATAAGCACCACGCCCTACGTTACTGGCACATGAGGAGCACATACTTTAGCCAAAAACATTTTTTTTAAATTTATAATATAAATTGAATCTATCAAACAGTTATCAGGACTCTGCAACACTCTCTGGAAACCATCCCCTCTGCACACGTTTGGGGCTCTCAAGGACAGAAGAAGAAGAAGAAGATATTGGATTTATATCCCGCCCTCCACTCCGAAGAGTCTCAGAGTGGCTCGCAATCTCCTTTACCTTCCTCCCCCACAACAGACACCCTGTGAGGTGGGTGGGGCTGGAGAGGGCTCTCACAGCAGCTGCCCTTTCAAGGACAGAGTCTCAGAGCAGCTCACAATCTCCTTGACCTTCCTCCCCCACAACAGACACCCTGTGAGGTGGGTGGGGCTGGAGAGGGCTCTCACAGCAGCTGCCCTTTCAAGGACAACCCCTGCCAGAGCTATGGCGGACCCAAGGCCATGCTAGCAGGTGCAAGTGGAGGAGTGGGGAATCAAACCCGGTTCTCCCAGATAAGAGTCTGCACACTTAACCACTACACCAAACTGGCTCTCAGAGATGGGGAGAACTCGGTTTTCTATGGGGAGGGACAGTGGTTCAGTGGTAGAGCATCTGCCTGGTAAGCAGAAGGTCCCAGGTTCAATCCCTGGCATCTCCCAACTAAAAAGGTTCCAGGCAAGTAGGCGTGAAAACCCTCAGCTTGAGCGCTGGAGAGCCGCTGCCAGTCAGGGGAGGGACAGTGGCTCAGTGGTAGAGCATCTGCTTGGTAAGCAGAAGGTCCCAGGTTCAATCCCCGGCATCTCCAACTAAAAAGAGTCCAGGTAAGTAGGCGTAGAAAACCTCAGCTTGAGACCCTGGAGAGCCACTGCCAGTCAGGGGAGGGCTGGTGACTCAGTGGTAGAGCATCTGCTTGGGAAGCAGAAGGTCCCAGGTTCAATCCCCGGCATCTCCAACAAAAAAGGGTCCAGGCAAGTAGGCATGAAAAACCCTCAGCTTGAGAACCTGGAGAGCCACTGTCAGTCTGAGTAGATAATACTGACTTCGATGGACCGAGGGTCTGATTCAGTAGAAGGCAGCTTCATATGTTCATATGTTCTAGCTAGCGTTGGGTTTCTGCTATTGTTAGGAGGAAGCAGATTCAGTATGACTTTTTCAAAATAGTGTGAAAGAATTCTCTGAACTTAGAATCATAGAGTTGGAAGAGAACCCCAGGGCCATCTATTCCAACCCTCTGCACAATGCAGGGGATTCACAAATACCTCCTCCTAAATTCACAGGCTCAGCATCGCTGTCAGATGGCCATCTAGCCTCTGTCTAAAAACCTCTAAGGAAGGAGAGCCCATCACCTCCTGAGGAAGCCTGTTCCGCTGAGGAAGAAGAAAATATTGGATTTATATCCTGCCCTCCACTCCGAATCTCAGAGCAGCTCACAATCTCCTTTATCTTCCTTCCTACAATGGACACCCTGTGAGGTGGGTGAGTCTGAGAGGACTCACACAGCAGTTGCCCTTTCAAGGACAACCTCTGCCAGAGCTATGGCTGACCCAAGGCCATTCCAGCAGGTGCAAGTGGAGGAGTGGGGAATCAAATCCGGTTCTCTCAGATAAGAGTCCTCACACTTAACCACTACACCAAACTGGCTCTTGAGAGATATGCATTTTTCTCCAAGGGGATGGATCTGGCCTCAGTAACTGGAGATCAGAGGTAATTCTGGGAGATCTCAAGGTTCCACTTGAAGGTTAGAAACCCCATGTCTCAGCCAGACCTAAGGGTTGCCATCGCTGGGTTGGGAAATTCCTTGGAGATTTGCAGAAGGAGGAGGAATTGCTTTTTTTATCCCACTTTTCACTACCTGAAGGAATCTCAGAGCAGCTTACAATCTTCTTCCCTGCCACACCCCCTGACAGACACCCTGTGAGATAGATGGAGCTGAGAGAGCTCTGATAGAATTGCTCTTGAGAGACGAGCTCTGAGAAAACTGTGGCTTGCTCACTGTCACCCAGCAGCTGCATGTGAAGGAGTGGGGAACCAAACCCAGTTCTCCCAGATTAGAGCCCATGTTCTTGGCCACTCACTGCCTTACTTATCATCTTTCCTTTTTCTTCCCACAACAAACACTTTGTGAGGTAGGTGGGCCTGAGAGAGTGACTGGCCCAAGGTCACCCAGCTGGCTACATGTCAAGGATGGGGGAATTAAACCCAGTTCTCCAGATTAGAGCCAGTTTGGTGCGGCGGTTAATTGCACGGATTCTTATCTGGGAGAATCAGATTTGATTCCCCACTCCTCCACTTGCAGCTGCTGAAATGGTCTTGGGTCAGCCATAGCTCCCACGGAGTTTTCCTTGAAAGGGCATCTTCTGTCAGAGCTCTCTCAGTCCCACCTACCTCACAAGGTGTTTGTTGGGGGAGAGGAGGTTAAGTGAGATTGTGAGCTGCTCTGGTATTCTCAGGTATTCTCTGAGCCTACCAAGGTTTCTGAGAAGGATTATTTTTAAAGGAATGACTCCAGGCATGCTGTTTTAAGCTTCTCGGAAGATCTTAGGAGACATAAGAACATAATAGGTCGGAAATCCACCTGGTAAAAAGTCTCCAGCTAATCTCTGAATATTCAAATGTCTGCCGAAGGTTTCGAAAACTGATATTTAGTGTGCCATGGGCCTCAATTGCAATGGTAAGTGTTTGATAGCTAATGGGCAGTGCTATTTCCGCAAACGATACAAAACCGCATTATTCAAGCAGGCGCATAAAGTCACAGGCAATAGACGTAGGCAATAGAGTCACACTGTACTAAATCATGCAGAAAGTCACTTGGAGAAGTTCCTAGGGGTTGTGGTCTATACCGCTGAAGACAGCTTGTCGAAATTAGGATCGTACTATGGAATTTTGCATCATTAAATGTGTAGCGTTAATATCTATGTCTTGCTCCAGTTTGCTTTTTAGACTTCAGGTTGGTTCGGCAACCCTAATCCTCTTGCACTGTCGACTGAATGTCCCATCCACGGATGGCATTGACTCACCCTGTGTAATGCACCTTGAAACCAAGTGAGAAAGACAGACCGTATGAAAACGCCTTCTACTGAATCAGACCCTTGGGTCCATCAAAGTCAGTACTGTCTGCTCAAGACTGGTAGCGGCTCTCCAGGCAGGGCCGGATTAACCATTAGGCCAAGGAGGCACTGGCCTACGAGCTCCCACACCTGATTTTCCCCCAGCTTGCAGCCCCCCTAGCCCGCACACGCGGCCAGCAACTGAGCCGCTCTTTTTGCCCGACTTGCCTGGTGGGGCTGCTGCTGGCGTTGTTGCCAAGCTTGCCTCTCTCTGCCTCTCCCCCGCAGCTTTGTCAAAGGGGCTTTTGCGAAGGTGCCTGCAGGCTACAGCAGGGGCCGTGGCCAGTGGGTCGGGCACTCTGAGATAATCTGTGAGAGGGCCCCCAAGCTTTTGACTGCCTAGGGGCCTCCACAGAGTTTAATATCCAGGGTCTCAGGTCTTTCACTTCACCTACTGCCAGATCATTTTAACTGGAGATGCTGGGGATTGAACCTGGGACCTTCTGCATGCCAAGCAGAGGCCCAGTTTGGTGTAGTGGTTAAGTGTGTGGACTCTTATCTGGGAGAACCGGGTTTGATTCCCCACTCCTCTACTTACACCTGTTGGAATGGCCTTGGGCCAGCCATAGCTCTCACAGGAGTTGTCCTTGAAAGGGCAGCTGTTGTAAAAGCTCTCTCAGCCCCTCCGGTGGGGGGGGCGGTGAAGGTAAGGGAGCGGTGACCACTCTGCGACTCTGAGATTCAGAATATAGGGTGGGATATAAAATCCAATATCTTCTTTGCCAGTTTGGTTTAGTGGTGAAGTGTGTGGACTCTTATCTGGGAGAACTGGGTTTGATTCCCCACTCCTCCAAATGCACCTGCTGGAATAGCCGTGGGTTAGCTACAGCTCTTGCAGGAATTATCCATGAAAGGGCAGCTGCTGTGAGAGCCCTCTCAGCCCCACCCACCTCACAGGGTGTCTGTTGTGGGGGGAGAAGACATAGGAGATTGTAAGCCGCTCTGAGTCTCTGATTCAGGGAGAAGGGCGGGGTATAAATCTGCAATTCTTCTTTTTCTCTTCCACTGAGCCATGGACCTTCCCTGAATGGAATTCTCACACAAAGCTGCCTTATACTGACTCAGCTCCTTGGTCCATAAAGGTCAGTATTGACTACTCCAGGCCTCAGATTCAGCAGGAGCTCACAGGAGTGCAGCTCCTGAACCTTTCTGATGGTTCCCCCTTCTCCTCCCCACCTACCTTGTCCCTTGAATAGTAGGTGCAGCTGCATAACAATCCCTGGATTAAGAGGGCGGGCAGCCAGTCAGCCACCAGGAGCTTTGCCCCGCCCCCAGCAGCCCTCATTAACCCCTAGAGAAGCCCGTGCCACCCTTTCTCCATTTCTTATGTGATTTGGGGCAGCAGGTGGCTTGCTGGCCTTTTGACTGGGGGGGGGCAGCCCAGGAGAGCCCCAGGCAAGCAAGGCCTGCTTGGGCTGGCTGGATCTCTAGCCAGCTCAAGCAGGCCTTGCTCACCTGGGGCTCTCCTTTCTTGCATCGGGTTGCTTTTGGCTGGGGGAGGGGCAACATATGCTAATGAGTTATGCTAATGAACTCCGCCACCTATTTTTCTACAAAATGACCCCTGGACTACTCAGACTGGCAGCAGCTCTCCCGGGTTTCAGGCAGGAGTCTTTCCTGTCAGTTACTGACTGGTCCTTTTAACTGGAGATGCCGGGGATTGAACCTGGGACCTTCTGCATGCCAAGCAGATGCTCTCCCCCTGAGCCACAGCCCCTCTATCTGTCAAATGTCCATAAATGAATAAATAAATGAACAAATAAATAAAGCCCAGACAGAATTTATTCAGAAGATAAAGGCAGATACAAAAGATGAGTCGCAAGAGGACTGAGAGAGTACTGAGATCGGGAACCCAAAATCTTCTTGTTGTCCCCAGGCCAAAGGAAGCCCGCCTGAAATCTACCAGGGACAGGGCTTTCTCTGTAATGGCCCCTTCCTGGTGGAACCAGCTGCCAGAAGAGGTGAGGGCCCTGCGGGACCTTGCTCAGTTCCGCAGGGCCTGTAAGACAACCCTCTTCCGGCTGGCCTATAACTAACCGGCATAGGAAATTGAGTGTAGTTCTATTCGATTTCTGCTATGTTTTAATGTTTTTAACTGTGTAAAATGCTTAATTTAATATTTTAATGTTAGAATTTATGTGCTGTGAGCCGCCCTGAGCCACCTTGGTGGGAAGGGCAGGATATAAATCATAAATAAACTAAAACTAAAACTAAACTAAAAGAAAGAAGGAGAAGACCATAAATGGAACAGAAACCAAGCTTGAAGAGGGCAAAGAGGGCAAGCTGTGGGTTGAACATCGAGAGCTTAAATTGCTGATCATGACATTGTTACAAAGGAAGAAAACATCAGCAAATGCAAATAAGTGGAGAAAAGAAACCAAGTAGCGGATATGGCAGAAGATGGTGATAAGGAGGTGAAGTTCTTGTGATAGATAGATAGATAACTAGAAACAATATTGAGCAGTTGGCTTGAAGAGGGAAGCCAGGTAGCGAGGCTGAAGGCCATTTTGAATGAGATGTTCCCACTGAGAAGCCCACATTCCACGCTCAGTATCAACAATAGATGCTTTAGTCCTCTGAACTAGCCAGTAAGTATGCAACATCTGTCCTACCACCCCACCACCAATCAGCGGGCTGGTGGTGGAAATGAACAAAGAAGAAGATGATGATGTTGTTGTTGTTGGATTTATACCCTGCCCTCCACTCTGAATTTCAGAGTCTCAGAGTGGCTCACAATCTCCTTTATCTTCCTCCCCTACGACAGACACCCTATGAGGTGGGTGGGGCTGAGAGGGCTCTCACAGCATCTGCCCTTTCAAGGACAACTCCTGCAAGAGCTATGGCTGACCCAAGGCCATTTCAGCAGGTGCAAGTGGAGGAGTGGGGAATCAAACCCGGTTCTCCCAGATAAGAGTCCGCACACTTAACCACTACACCAAACTGACTCAGAAGAAGAACATGATGATGATGATATTGGATTTATCCTTAGCTCTGAATTTTAGAGTCTCAGAGCAGCTCACAATCTCCTTTACCTTCCTCCCACACAACAAACTGCTATGGCTGACCAAAGGCCATTCCAGCAGCTGCAAGTGGAGGAGTGGGGAATCAAACCCTGATATTTGGGCAAAAACTTTATGGTAGGAGCCAAATGTACCATAGAGTTTTTTTCCCCAAATACCAGAGCATCACCCCATTGCCCCAGATGTGATGATGTCACTTCCTGACCATGTGGATAGTGGAATGGCAGACAAGTTGCTGTACATTGGATTGTCTTCCCTGCTGCTCCCAGTAAGCCCCCCCATCCCCTACTGGTTGCTAGGGGGGACCTGGCGACCCTACAGACTATCTGCCCAGTTTACCGGTAGACCTCCCAGGAATAACAGGACTGTGATGTGGAGGCAGCCAATGACAAGCCACCTCTGAACAGCTCTTGGCTCAAAAACTCTATATGGTCATTATAAGCCAGCTGTGACTTGATGGTACATTCCACCCCCACCCTGCATGAACAAAGTTTACAAATGACAAAGTCCTAATGGCAAAGCTCTCTTAATGAAAGTGAGAAGAAGAAGAGGAGGAGGACGAGGAGGAGGAGATTGGATTTATACCCCACCCTTCACTAGCCAAAGGAGTCTCAAAACAGCTTACAAATCTCCTTTCCCTTCCCTTCCCCACAACAGATACCCTGTGAGGTTGGTAGGGCTGAGAGAGCTCTGACAGAAACTGCTCATGAGAGGAACAGCTCTGCGAGAACTTGTGGCTGTCCCAAGGTCACATCAGCAAGTGTATGTGGAAGAGTGGGGGATCAAACCCGGTTCTCCCAGATAAGAGTCTACAAACTTAACCCCTACACCAAACACCTCAGGTGATGGTGGAAAGTGCCATTGTGTCACAGCTGGCTTACAGCAACCCCCAAGGAGAGCCAGTTTGGTGTAGTAGTTAAGTGTGCGGACTCTTATCTGGGAGAACCGGGTTTGATTCCCCCCTCCTCCACTTGCACCTGTTGGAATGGCCTTGGGTCAGCCATAGCTCTGATAGGAGTTGTCCTTGAAAGGGCAGCTGCTGTGAGAGCCCTCTCCAGCCCCACCTACCTCACAGGGTGTCTGTTGTGGGGGAGGATGGTAAAGGAGATTGTGAGCCGTTCTGAGACTCTTCGGAGTGGAGGGTGGGATATAAATCCAATATCTTCATCTACCTCACAGGGTGTCTGTTGTGGGGGGGGGGGAAGGTAAAGGAGATTGTGAGCCGCTCTGAGACTCTTCGGAGTGGAGGGCGGGATATAAATCCAATATCTTTATCTACCTCACAGGGTGTCTGTTGTGGGGGAGGAAGGTAAAGGAGATTGTGAGCCGCTCTGAGACTCTTCGGAGTGGAGGGCGGGATATAAATCCAATATCTTCATCTACCTCACAGGGTGTCTGTTGTGGGGGAGGGGAAGGTAAAGGAGATTGTGAGCCGCTCTGAGACTCTTCGGAGTGGAGGGCAGTATATAAATCCAATATCTTCATCTACCTCACAGGGTGTCTCTTGTGGGGGAGGAAGGTAAAGAAGATTGTGAGCCGCTCTGAGACTCTTCGGAGTGGAGGGCGGGATATAAATCCAATATCTTCATCTACCTCACAGGGTGTCTGTTGTGGGGGAGGATGGTAAAGGAGATTGTGAGCCGCTCTGAGACTCTTCGGAGTGGAGGGCGGTATATAAATCCAATATCTTCTTCTTCAAGGCAAGAGATGTTCAGAGGTAGTTTGCAGTTGCCTGCCCCTGCGTAGCAGCCCTGGACTCCCTCAGTGGTCTCCCCTCTAAGTACTAACCAGGGCCAACCCTGCTCAACTTCACGAAATCTGGTGAGATCTGGTCATCCAGGTCATGCAAACTGTTCAGAGCTGTTCATAAACCCTCCCTCAGTTATCGTTTTGACCATTTCTTTTGGCCTTCTTGTGAAAATTTCCAATTATTTCTTTACAGTGCCCTCACTTGCCTTCAGTCCCCCTTGCCTTCACTTGCCATCAGTGATGTCCCCGTGGAGCTGGTGCTAATGGTGCCACAGCATTGTGCTTTCCTCCCATTCCACTGTACGATCCAGGATTGCAAAAATCACTCCTTTGACTCATTTGAGAAGGCAGGAATAGCAAAGGCAGCCGAGGGGAACGGTACCTGATTCAGTCAGGGAGGACAATTACCGAACAAGATTGCTGAAAAAAGCGAATAATTGCTTTCTGGGATGGGCATTTCTACCCTACCCAAGTGGCTAATTTCTATCTGAAAATCTCGAAAAGAGGGAATGTTCCCTGCAGCTCTTGTCCTGAGGGTCATCCATCAAAAACTCTCTTATGCGGCAAGGTGACTCGAGAAAGAGAGAGATACATTATGCAGCCGGCGCGAGGCAAATCCTGTCAACACATTTCAATTCGGGATTTTCGATTCGGCCAAAGAGTTTCCTATGAAAGGGCTTTATGATACCCCGAACAGTGTGAACGCCTCTGGCTCGTGGTTGCTCACCCGGATCAAAGAAGGGCCTCTCCAGTTTAACCTTTCTTGTAATTTGTTTAAACTTGTCGGGGCTCTCCGAGGGCAGGCGTCTTTCATTTGCGGCAACCCCAGCTTGCTCCCCTGCCGCATTAAATCCTGGCATAAGTGCCTTTTTTTGCAAATCCTATACCATGCGTTGACCTCATTTTCTCCTTGTAACAAAAGCAGCTTTATGCTAAGGTTGAACCCAGAGAAAAGGTATATATATATATATATATCAGTCCAACTTTGCTAGCTAAATAATACGTCATTTCTTCCTATGTTCCCATCACCCATATGCCTAAAGATGAGCAAATTATCTAGGACCAAGGGTGTGTGATAATGACACCACTGAGCACATTGGTGTAGTGGTTAAGTGTGCCGACTCTTATCTGGGAGAACCGGGTTTGATTCCCCACTCCTCCACTTGCAGCTGCTGGAATGGCCTTGGGTCAGCCATGGCTCTCTCAGGAGTTGTCCTTGAAAGGGCAGCTGCTGTGAGCGCTCTCTCATCCCCACCCACTTCACAGAGCGCCTGTTGTGGGGGAGGAAGACAAAGGAGATTGTGAGCAGCTCTGAGACTCTGAGATTCAGAGTGGAGGGCAGGATATAAATCCAGTATCTTCTTCTTCTCCCATAGGGGCTCAGAGCAGAGTACGGCATAAATAATAAAATCACCATAAAGTCACAACAGCATGACAATAAAAACCAGTTACAATATTCAGTACATGATGAGCGGAAGTGGTTTGCTGTTGCCTGTTTGGTGTGGTGGTTAAGTGTGCGGTCTTTTATCTATGAGAACCGGGTTTGATTCCCCACTCCTCCACTTGCAGCTGCTAGCATGGCCTTGGGTCAGCCATAGCTCTGGCAGAGGTTGTCCTTGAAAGGGCAGCTGCTGTGAGAGCCCTCGCCAGCCCCACCCACCTCACAGGGTGTCTGTTGTGGGGGAAGGAGATAAAGGAGATTGTAAGCCACTCTGGAACTCTGATTCAGATAGAATGGCGGGGTATAAACCTGCGGTCTTCTTCTATATTTGGGGCTATTTTTCTGGAAAACTCTCAAGAGGGAAATGAAGGAGAAACACACCTCATGAACTTTTAAACATTTTTTGAGCATTTTGTTTCCACAAAGAAGTTCTGGAACTCTGTTCCACTGCATTCTCCAGGGGGGAGCCCTGATTATGTTTGTTTTTAAGAGATGGGTACAGACCAGGAAAGAACCAGTTCAGTTTGGGGATCACGCACCAGGTGGCCCCAAACTGAACTCCCAAACCGAACCTTCAAGTAAAGCCTGCCCGAACTGAACCAATTCGGGATTCCGCTGGTGACACTCACACATCACTTCCAGGTGGCATCAGGCACCACCCCCATTGTGCGTGCATCATCTAAGGGCCTGCACAACTCTGTCTTTCACTGAACACGAGAGCATATCCAGTAGGGTTGCCAAGTCTCCTCCGCTCTCCAGAGCTTTCCGTCCCAAATGGCTACAGCATCCAGGAAAACCATAGAGTTTCCCCGGAAATGCCTAGAGCGGTCGCAAGTGCCGTCGCCGGCACAATGATGTCACTTCTGGACCGGCAGCTTGGCAACCCTAATATCCAGTTCCGCTGTTTCTAGTATTTATTTTTTCAATCATTTCTTGCTCTTTTTTTGTATTTCTAGATGTTTCCGGTTTCTGGCTAATAGAATCCTTGCGGCAGTGATAATACGTGCCATCGAATGTCTTATTTCTTTTGGATATTCTTTTGGGAAAATGTTCAACAACAACAACAAAAATCCGGCCTAAACAGGATTTGAGTTTTCAATATCGGTTGCAGCATTTTATGAACCATTTTTCAATATTTTTTCACCATTTCACAAGACCGCCACATATGATAAAAACCTATCATCTGGATTCCTATGAACAAATGCTTAATAAAGGTTTCAGTCAAGGGTGGCCAAACTTGCCTAACAAAAGAGCCACATTTAATAAATGTCAGATGTTTGAGAGCCACAAGACAAAGAAGGGAGGGAGGAAGGAAGGCAAACAGATGGGGAGGGAGGTGGAAAGCAAGCAACTTTAAATGCATTCTCCAAGCCACCAACTGACTTGGCTTCGGGAAATGATTTAAAGCAAGAAACACCTTTCCCACATCAGCCAACAGGGCACTGGGAGCTTGGAGAGCCACACAACGTGTGTGAAAGAGCCCCATGTGGCTCCCGAGCCACAGTTTGGCCACTCCTGGTTTCAATAATCAATCAGTCAGTAGGCCCTGAAATAAGAACTCTGTTAGCTCTTGGAGGATTGGCCCAATATGCAAAGGAGTTCCTGCTACAAAAAAAAAACACCCTGATCTGAGATACAGAAAAGTGTTTCCTGGTACTAGCAAATGCTTTAACTAAGGTTTCCAGACACCGCTCGGCAACAGGAGAGAGGGTTGTGGAGGGCAGCATCATCCTGGGAGAAAAGTTGTCTATATACAGGAAGTTCTTACGATAGAGTTCCTGGAGATTTCTAGAGCAACCCCAAAGTGAAAAAGGTAACTCTAGAAATTGCCGGAGACTCTATAGCAAAACTGGAAGATCTTACGATAGAGTTTCTAAAAATTACTAGAACTGTTCCTGTTGCCTGCCATGGCCAAAAGCAGCTGTGGGGAAAAGATTAAAAAGAAAAATAAGGCCTCATCTACTTAGAGGAAGTTCTTACCATACCGTCCCTGCTGATTCCTAGAGCTTCCTGGAAATTAAAAGGGTCACTCTATAAGTTGTCAGAAACTCTATGGTAAAACTGAACATTCTTATCATAGAGTTTCTGTTGATTACTAGAGCTACTTCTGGCAGGGCTTTTTTTGAGCAGGAATGCACAGGAACGCAGTTCCGGCTGGCTTGGCATGAGAAGGTGTGGCCTAATATGCAAATGAATTCCTGCTGGTCTTTTCCAGAAAAAGCCCTATGTGAAACAATGGTGACATCAGGGTTGTGTGGCCTAATATGCAAATGAGTTCCTGCTGGGCTTTTTCTACCAAAAAAGCCCTGACTTCTGGGAATTATATTTCCGGGAATTGCCAGGAACTTGAAGCTAAGAACTTCCTGTAATTAGATGAAGCCTCATTTTTTTCTTTTTAATTTTGTCCCACTTCCACAGAGTTGGGAAATTCCTGGAGATTGGGGAGGGAGGGCGGAGCCTGGAGCTGCCAGGGCATGAAGAGGGGAAGGACTTCAATGGGGCGTAATACCATAGAGGTACTTTCCAAAGCAGCCATTTTCTCCTGAGGAACTGATCTCTGTAACCTGGAGACCAGTTAGAGTTGCCAATCCCGAGGTGGGGCAGGGAATAAAGGTGACCGCGAACCTCCACACAAACCAGCCTCAAAATTAATACACCTTAAATATCACTCATAACACTCCGTAATTATATAACTTATCAAAATTTTATTGAATCAATCAAAAGATTATAGAAGACAGTAAGGAACAAGAGTCCACACGCACAGTCTTTTAAAAACAAATTAACGTATTCCAATTGAACTTCAAGAATTTTTCCATGGAGAACCATGCTCCATAAATCTGATCCTCTGTACAGCCAGGCACAGGAGATATACGCGACGCGGCAGTACTCAGTCCACATTTCGCTGCTTCTTCTGCGAGCTGTACAAAAATTAAAAGATAAACCATACATATTTCACTGTGCTAAACACCATAAGGTTCGTGATAGCCTTTATTCCCTGCTCCATTATCCACATTGCTCTTTTTTGTTGCTCAATCCCCAGGCGGGGGCAGGGGATCCCCCAGTTTGGAGGCCCTCCCCCCACTTCAGGGTCATCAGAAAGCGAGGGGAGGGGAGGGAAAAGTCTGCTGGGAACTCTATTATTCTCTATGGAGACTTATTCCCATAAGAAATAATGGAGAATTGATCCACGGGTATCTGGGGCTCTGCGGGGGGGTGCTGTTTTTTGAGGTAGAGGCACCAGATTTTTAGTATTGCATCCAGTGCCTCTCCCCAAAATACTCCCCAAGTTTCAAAAAGATTGCACCGGGGGGTCCAACTATATGAGCCCCAAAATAAGGTGTCCCTATCCTACATTCTTTCCTTTGGAAGGAAGGCATTTAAAAAGGTGTGCGGCCCCTTTAAATGTGACAGCCAGAACTCCATTGGGGTTTGTAGAGTCTTTCGGGATCAAGTGCCGTGTTCTACTGGAGAAAGTTTTCCTTCCAGACGTTTCATTCTCAGCTGCGGAGAACATCCTCAGCAGCTGAGAACGAAACGTCTGGAAGGAAAACTTTCTCCAGTAGAACACGGCACTTGATCCCGAAAGACTCTACAAACCCTAATGATGTTACCAGCTGTGAAAACCTGAAATATTTGATAGCCAGAACTCCCTTTGGAGTTCAGTTATGCTTGTCACACCCTTGCTCCTGGCTCCACCCCAATGTCTCCTGGCTCCACCCCCAAAGTCCCCAGATATTTCTTGAATTGGACTTGGCAATCCTACCGTGGCGACTGGCAACTAGGCTTCCCAATCCCCAGGTCCCAGCGGGGGATCCCCTGGTTTTACAGGCTTCCCCCCTCCCCCAGCCAGCTGGCCGGCGGGGGAAGCTCCACCCCCAAAGCCACTATGCACCTCCAGGAACGATTCCCATAGGGAATGATGGGGAATTGATCCGCGGGTGTCAGGGGCTATGGGAAGGCTATTTTTTGAGGTAGAGGTGCCAAATTTTCCATATAGCATCTAGTGCCTCTCCCCAAAATACCTCCCAAGTTTCAAAAGGATTGGACCAGGGGGTCCAATTCTATGAGCCCCCAAAGAAGGTGCCCCTATCCTTCATTATTTTCTATGGAAGGAAGGCATTCTAAAAGGTGTGCTGTCCCTTTAAATGTGATGGCCAGAACTCCCTTTGGAGTTCAATTGTCCTTGTCACATCCTTGCTCCTGGATCCACCCCCAATGTCTCCTGGCTCCACCCCCAATGTCCCCAGATATTTCTTGAATTGGACTTGGCAACCCTACTGGCAACCTTAGAACATGCACAGGTTACACATTATTTTTTATTATTATTATTTTATCAAATTTAAATCCCGCCCTCCCCTGACAGGATCAGGGCGGCTAACAACAACAAATTAGACCACATAAACATTAAAAACAAAATACATAATAGAATCATTCGTACAATTTACAACCCTAAAACCAAGATGTGCATTTCTAATTTCTCTGATGTCCTTGTTTCAGTTATAAAATTCAGTGGGGTTGTCGGTGCTGTGGAGTAATAGCTACCTCCCTTCAACCGCTAAAAGCAAGTTTAAATAATTCGGTCTTACAGACCCTGCGGAACTGTGGCATGTGTTTTTTATTTCAGTGAACACTGAAAACAACCCCGGCCACTGAAACTTCACTTAAAGAGTCCATACTGTTTCACCTTGCAAAGCAAAACATCATAGTTGCCTTCTATCTGTGGTCCATCTTCCAAGCCCGGCCCTTCCAACTGGTACAAAAATACACTCTGAAAGTGGGTCAAATTTAATCTTGTCAAGAAACTCCCTCCTTTTCATTTTCTAATGCGTGGTCTGGCTGTTCTCTGGGGTGTGAAATTTACAGTCAGAAAAATTCCACTTGTGGTTTTCCTGATGGTGCTGAGAAGATGCGAAGACAACCAGTTTGCACATTCACTTTGCCGCCGGAGTGGTCCGTCTTCATCTTTTCGCTTTTTCGGTGACATTTCTCGTCTTTGCAAGCCTCGAAGGCTGTCTACAGCTCTGCTCGCTGAAGATCCGAAAATTCTGCCTGGAGAGGAAGGGGAACACAGTTTGAACACTATTTATCCCCCTTTTCTTTCAACAGTCATAACAGACTCTTTGCAATTGGTGCTGCTACATTTCTGCAAAGTTCAGGGCAAGGTCACCTAGAAGCAGGAAGGTAGTTTTGCTCTCGCAAAAGAAAATAGCATATCCTGTGAATCAATAATGCTCAATATTTGGTATCAGGATAAGGGTTGACAGCCTCCAGTAGAGGCTTGGAGATCTCACAAGAACATTAGCAGAGGCCTGCTGGGTTAGACCAGTGCTCCATCTAATCCAGCATCCTCAGGACATCAGAAGAGCCCTGTTGGATCAAACCACTGGTCCATCTAGTCCAGCATCCTAAGAACATCAGAAGAGCCCTGCTGGATCAGACCAGTGGTCCATCTAGTCCAACATCCCAAGAACATAAGAGCCCTCTTGGATCAGGTCAGTGGTCCATCTAGTCCAACATCCTAAGAACATAAGAACAGCTCTGCTGGCTCAGACCAGGGGTCCATCTAGCCCAGCATCCTAAGAATATCAGAAGAGTCCTGCTGGATCAGCCCAGGGGTCCATCTAGTTCAGCATCCTAAGAAAATCAGAAGAGTCCTGCTGGATCAGACCACTGGTCCATCTAGTCCAGCATCCTAAGAACATAAGAAGAGCCCTGCTGGATCAGACCAGTGCTCCATCTAGCCCAGCATCCTAAGAATATCAGAAGTGTCCTGCTAGATCAGACCACTGGTCCATCTAGTTCAGCATCCTCAGAACATCAGAAGAACCCTGCTGGATCAGCCCAGAGGTCCATCTAGTTCAGCATCCTAAGGAAATCAGAAGAGTCCTGCTGGATCAGACCAGTGCTCCATCTAGTCCAGCACCCTAAGAATATCAGAAGAGTCCTGGTCCATCTAGTTCAGCATCGTCAGAACATCAGAAGAACCCTGTTGGATCAGACCACTGGTCCATCTAGTCCAGCATCCTAAGAACATCTGAAGAGCCCTGTTGGATCAGACCATCTAGTCCAGCATCCTTAGAACATAAGAAGAGCCCTGCTGGATCAGACCACTGGTCCATCTAGTCCAGCATCCTTAGAACATAAGAAGAGCCCTGATAGATCAGACCAGTGTCCATCTAGTCCAGCAAGAAAAAGATGTTCCTCCAGGCCTGTGATTGTGGAAAGCAACAATGTACCATCAAGCTTGGCCTCTTCCTCTCACCACCTCTCTGAATACCCAAGCCCCCCGTAGGGGTCAGTCACTGAAGGTCGCCATGACTTCCAGGTGTGTACACACACACACAAATCATTTTGCAAAGATCAGCCCCCTTACTCAGGGCCGGATTAACAATTAGGCCAAGTAGGCACTGGCCTATGGGGCCCCATGCCTTTAGGGGCCCCAGGCCGGCTCCCCGCCCCCCCCCCCCCCATTTTTCCCCTGCTTGCAGCCCTTCCAGCCTGCACACACAACCAGCAACTGAGCCACTCCTTTCCCAACTTGCCTGGTACGGCTGCTGCTGATGTTGTTGCCCAGTTTGCCTCTCTCTGCCTCTCCCCTGCAGCTTTGCCGAAGGGGCTTTTGAGAAGGTGCCTGCAGGCTAGGGTTGCCAAGTCCAATTCAAGAAATATCTGGGGACTTTGGGGGCGGAGCCAGGAGACATTGGGGGCAGAGCCAGGAACAAGGGTTTGACAAGCATAATTGAACTCCAAGGGAGTTCCAGACATCACATTTAAAGGGACGACACACCTTTTTAAATGCCTTCCTTCCATAGGAAATAATGACGGATAGGGGCACCTTCTTTTGGGGCTCATAGAATTGGACCCCCTGGGGGGTACCTTGGGGAGAGGCGCTAGAAACTATACTGAAAATTTGGTGCCTCTACTTCCAAAAAACAGCTCCCCCAGAGACCCCGAAACCTCCAGATCAATTCCTTATTATACCCTATGAGAATCGATCTCCACATAGGGAATAATGAAGTGCTCAGCAGACATTCCCCCCCCCCCCCGTTTCTGGCGACTCTGAAGTGAGGGATTGGCCTCTCTACTCACGAGTTGCAGCCAACTTCTTCCAAGTAACACAGACACCCCATCCCAAGAGGAAGCCTTTCCAATCGGAGACTGGAGCCTCCGGAGGGGAAAAAAATCACACGGTGGCTTTGGGGGCAGAGCTTCCCCCCGCCGGCCAGCTGAATGGGGCTGGAAGGAGACTGGGAAAGCGGAAGAACCCCCGCTGGGACCTGGGGATTGGCAAGCCTACTGCAGGCTGCAGCGGGGGATGTCGGCAGGCACTCAGACTCTGAGATAATTTGTGAGGGGGGGGCCCTGCCTAGGGGCCTCCACAGGGTCTAATCTGGCACCGCCCTAACTCAAAAGCCTGAGTCAGAACCATTGCCAACATAACTTGCAGTGGGGCACATCCACCAAGGCCCAGGTCTTCTAGTAGGGCCCTATAGTTAGAGAATGGTGGGGTGAGCATGGGGAAGACTGGAAAATGAGCAAATGAGTGGGGACAGGGCAGAGATCTAGGCAACAAATAGGGTTGCCCGGTCCAGCTCAAGAAATATCTGGGGACTTTGGAGGTGGATCCAGGAGTAAGGATGTGACAAGCATGATTGAACTTTGAAGGGAGTTCTGGCCATCACACTTAAAGGGACCGCACGTTTTTTACATGCCTTCCCTCCATTTGTAAATAATGAAGGATAGGGGCACCTTCTTTTCAGGCTCATAGAATTGGATCCCTTAGTCCAGTGGTCCCCCACGTTTTGGCACCAGGGACCAGTTTTGTGGAAGACAATTTTTCCACGGACCGGCGTGGGATGGTTTTGGGATGATACAATTGTGCGCTTTATTTTGGTGTGGTGGTTACGTGTGCAGACTCTTATCTGGGAGAACCGGGTTTGATTCCCTACTCCTCCACTTGCAGCTGCTGGAATGGCCTTGGGTCAGTCATAGCTCTTGCAGAGGTTGTCCTTGAAAGGGCAGCTTCTGGGAGAGCTCTCTCAACCCCACCTACCTCACAGGGCGTCTGTTGTGGGAGAGGAAGATAAAGGAGATTGTGAGCCACTCTGAGTTTTGGAGTGGAGGGCAGGATATAAATCCAATGTCTTCTTCTTCTTCTATTGTAATATATAATGAAATAATTATACAACTCACGGCCCGGTTGCTAACAGGCCACGGACTGGTACTGGTCCACGGACCAGGGGTTGGGGACCCCTGCCTTAGTCCAATCTTTTTGAAACTTGGAGGGTGTTTTGGGGAGAGGCACCAGATGCTATGATGCAAATTTGGTGCCTCTACCTCAAAAAACAGCTCCCCTCCCAGAGCCCGAGATATCCGCAGATCAATTCTCCACCATTTCCTATGGGAATAAGTCTCCATAGGGAATAACAGAGTTCCCAGCAGACATTTCCCTCCCCCCCACCGCTTTCTGGTGACCCTGAAGTGCGGGGAGGGCCTCCAAGCCAGGGGATCCCCCGCCCCCACCTGGGGATTTTGTGGCCACGCAAAGAGTAATGTGGAAAGGAAAAAAGAAAACAAGCCCTAAGGCAGGGACGGCCAACGGTAGCTCTCCAGATGTTTTTTGCCTACAACTCCCATCAGCCCCAGCCAGCATGGCCAATAGCTGGGGCTGATGGGAGCTGTAGGCAAAAAAACATCTGGAGAGCTACCGCTGGCCACCCCTGCCCTAAGGCACCCACGAAAGACCAGCCTCAATTATGAAAATAAAGTTTATCAAACAGTTTAAGCAAAAGTGCAAAAAAATCACCCGGAAACCCAATGTACTTTCCATTCATAATTGAAACGGCCATTTGTACTCTGCAGAATATTTGAGCTTTGTGCCTCTTGTAAATTTTTGAATGTATTTTGAAGCTTGTAAAAGCCTTCGGTGAAACAGAGCAATACGCCCCTCCAGGCTTCCAATTGTCCCTACGCCAGCATGCGTTGAAAGAAACCTCTGGAGAGTTGGACTCTCCATTCACAGCTTTGCCAATTTCTTTCCCGGCTCTCCACCATAAAGACGATAAACTTCCCTTATGAATTGAAAGGACATCGGGTTTCCGGCTGATTTTCTGCACTTTTGCTTAAAACTGTTTGATAAACTCTATATTTTCACAATTGAGGCCAGTCTTTCGTGGATGTCTTAGGGCTTGTTTTCTCTTTCCCCCACCTGGGGATTGGCAACCCTACCTCCAGAGAAGGAGAAGACAGGCAGGTGGGCAGGTAGGTGTAAGTCGGGGGCCACAATGGCAAGCAGAGGAGGAGACGGGGGCCCCAGGCAGCCCCTGCCTGGGCCCCTCTGAATGAAGGAACCAAACCTGGCCTGTGAACAAAGAAATGTTTCGGTCTGGTGCCTAAAAATGAGGAAGGTGGATGCCTCTTCTTCCTGCGCCTCTCGCCGTTGCTTGTGTGCATGCATACCTGTCTGCCACTGAGGCATAATAAAATCTTCCTTACCAGAGGGAAAGCTGACGCAGGTAACCAAGCCAGGGCCAGCTCTCCATCCGGTAAGCTTTGCGTTCCTGGGTCCCTCTCCCCATAACTTGCATGTGTACACACTTCGTCGGGGCAAACAGATTGCCAAGTCCAATTCAAGAAATATCTGGGGACTTTGGGGGTAGAGCCAGGAGACTTTGGGGGTGGAGTCAGGAGCAAAGGTGTGACAAGCATAATTGAAATCCAAAGGGAGTCCTCGCCCTCGCATTGAAAGGGATCACATGCCTTTTAAATGCCGTCCTTCCATGGGAAATAATGAGGGATACGGGCACCTTCTTTTGGGGCTCATAGAATTGGACCCCCTGGTCCAATCCTTTGGAAATTTGGAAAGTAATTAGAGGAGAGTCACTGGATGCTATGCTGAAACTTTGGTGCCTCTGCATCAAAAAACAGCCCACCAGAGCCCCAGATACCCACGGATCAATTCTCCATTATTTTCTATGGGTATGTCTCCATAGGGAATAATGGAGTGCCCAGCAGACATTTCCCTCCCCCCCCCCACTTTCTGAGGACCCTGAAGTGGGGGGAGGGCCTCCAAACCGGAGGATCCCTTGCCCCCAACTGCGGATTGGCAACCCTACTTGGTGAAGAAGAAGAACTTGGTGTCATTCTCTTTCAACCCCACCAGTTTGACAGATCTCCTATGAAACAGGTTTCTTGTGAGGTTAAAATGGAGGGAATAGGGTAGTCAGCCTCCAGGGGGTGGCTAGAGATCCCCTGGGATTTGTGTAGACCTCTAAGTGACAGAGATAGGAACAGAAGAACAGAAGAGAAACCATGTTGGATCAGGCCAAGGGCCCATCCAGTCCAACACTCTGTGTCACATAAGAACAGAAGAGAAGCCATGTTGGATCAGGCCAAGGGCCCATCCAGTCCAACACTCTGTGTCACATAAGAACAGAAGAGAAGCCATGTTGGATCAGGCCAAGGGTCCATCCAGTCCAACACTCTGTGTCACATAAGAACATAAGAGAAGCCATGTTGGATCAGCCAATGGCCCATCCAGTCCAACACTCTGTGTCACATAAGAGAAGCCATGTTGGATCAGGCCAATGGCCCATCCAGTCCAACACTCTGTGTCCCATAAGAACATAAGAGAAGCCATGCTGGATCAGGCCAATGGCCCATCCAGTCCAATACTCTGTGTCACATAAGAACATAAGAGAAGCCATGTTGGATCAGGCCAGTGGCCCATCCAGTCCAACGCTCTGTGTCAAACTCCCTCCCTAGCAAGATCCATCTGTCTACCTCAATTGGTGTCTTTTACCAGCAGGAGAAGAATATTTTGTTTTGTCTGGCGTACTCCCCGATAATGGTTACTGGCCCTTCTTCTAGTGTTGTCCATTTATGTGTTTTCAATCGGATTATTTTTTCAACTGGATTTTAATTGCTTAAATATTTTATTTCTAAAATATTTATCATCTTGTGGATCCCAATTGGGTAGAAAGGTGCGATTAAAAGTGAGTTCCAAACTTTGATGCCACAACCCAGAAGGCCCTCTCTTGGGTTGCCACCTGTTTGGCTTCAGAGGACCGGAGCAACTGAAGCAGGGCCTCCAAAGATGACTGGAGCATACAGGTAGAGGGGAGTGACATCGTATCTCTTGCTACACCACTTCCATGGAAAAACCAGAAGTGATCTAGGGTAGCTCTGGGAATCACTTGAAACCCTATGGTTACCATAGAGTTTCTGGCAATTCCTAGAAATAACCTATATTGCTTCTGGGTTTTCCCTGGAAGTGATGTAGCAGCATATGACATCATGCCAGCAAGGACAGCTCAGGGCAGCACTGAGGTGAATGGATATGCCGTCAACTCTCAACTTACTCATGGCAACCCGAAGAAACGAACAGAAATGGTTTGCCATTGCTTGCCTCTGTGTGGTGACCCTGGACTTCCTGAAGAAACTAGGAGGTCCAGGGTCACTGTCCAAGAAGACTGAAATAATCCACAAAAAAACTACCCTCACCTTGCAGTAAAGGTTAGAACCAGGGGGGGGGGGTTGTAGCAGGAACACCTTCGCATACGAGGCCACACACCCCTGATGTAGCCAGTCCTGCTGGAGCTTACAGGAGGCCCTGTACGAAGAGCCCTGTAAGGAATTCTAGCAGGACCTCCTTTGCCTATTAGGCCACACACCCCTGATGTAGCCAATCCTCCTGGAGCTCTCAGTAGGCCCTGTGAGAAGAGCCCTGTAAGGAATTATAGCAGGACCTCCTTTGCCTATTAGGCCACACACCCCTGATGTAGCCAATATTCCAAGAGCTTACAGTAGGCACTGTACGAAGAGCCCTGTAAGCTCCAGGAGGATTGGCTACGTCAGGGGTGTGTGGCCTAATATGCAAAGGAGTTCCTGCTAAAAAACAAGCAAACCTGGTTAGAACCTTGTGTTATCTTGACCGCATGACTGAGCCAAACTAAAATAGCCTTTAACACAAATATATCCTCATTTGCATATTAGGCCATATCAGGAACTTATTAGCATATTAGGCCACACACCCCTGGTGCCAAGCCAATTTGACCTGCGTTCCTGCTCAGAAAAAGCCCTGTATATCCTTCGCTCACAGCCCTTACTGCTGCACAGTCTCCTTTCTGATTAATCAACTAATGCTTTAGTTGATTAAGTTACCAATTAACTTGCAGTCGTAATGACTTTCAGATGTAAGTAAGAGGATCCCAAGGAGAGGAAGGAAACTGGAAGTTCTCCAAGATCGTTTCCCTATTTGATACTGATGCAGTTTTGTTTTTCGTCCTCCAAGGCTCGCGAGTCCAAAAAAGGGAAGGGGAAGGGAATTAAAATAAGCTCTCTTTATGTCTCAGCCATTCTCCTATCAGCCAAATGGAAATGTGATGACAAGGGAAGAGAAGTTGTACATCCATAAAGCATTTTTCCTGCTGGGTAACTAAAGCTGAACAGGCTCTGCATACGACAGGCCACGGGATAACCAAAATGTTCGAGACCTGATTCACCATCAATGTGGCTCGGGAGACAAAGGAAGAGCTCATGTGTGTTCTTGACAGGAATGAAATTCTAGCAGGAGCTTCTTTGCATATTAGGCCACACACCCTTGTTGGGCAAAGAGCGGCTCAGTTACTGCCTGCATATGCAGGCTGGGAGGGCTGCAGGCAGGGGGGAAACTGGAGGGGGGAGCCAGTCCAGGGCCCCTAAAGGTATGGGGGCCCATAGGCCAGTGCCTACTTGGCCAAATTGTTAATCCGGCCCTGCCCAGAACACACTAATTTATGTCGCTCACAACTTTCATGCCGGTAGCTCACAAAGTAGAATTTTTGCTCACAAGGCTCTGCAGCTTAGAGGGAATATTGGACAGGAGAGGCCAAACTGGCCTGGAGAAAAATTGCTGACTGATGTCGAAGTGGTGACAGCATTTCCCTGACAAATAAGAAAGGGCCATGAGAACTAAGCCCTGATGCGGCCCTTCCTGCTCTCCTCTTGAACTGCGAAAGTTTGCAAAATCAGCACAGCTGTCTGATGGCCCTCCAGTCTCTGTTTAAAAACCTCCGAAGAAAGATCCTACCACCTCCCGAGGAAGCCTGTTCCACTGAGGGACTGGTCTAACTGTCAGAAAGTTCTTTCTAATGTTTAATCGAAAACTCTTTTGATTTAACTTCCACCTATTGGTTCTGGTCTGACCTTCTGGGGCCACAAAAACAACTCTGCACCGTCCTCTAGATGACAGCCCTTCAAGTATTTGGAGTGACACCTTCTCTAAATAGGGTTGCCAATCCCCAGGTGGGGGCAGGGGATCCCCCGGTTTGGAGGCCCTCCCCCCGCTTCAGGGTCATCAGAAAGCAGGGGGAGGGGAGGGAAATGTCTGCAGGTAACTCTATTATTCCCTATGGAGACTTATTCCCATAGGAAATCATGAAGAATTGATCTGCAGGTATCTGGGTCTCTGGGGGGGGGGCTGTTTTATGAGGTAGAGGCACCAAATTTGTAGCATAGCATCCAGAGCCCCTCCCCAAAATACCTCCCAAGTTTCAAAAAGATTGGACCAGGGGATCCAATTCTATGGGTCCCAAAAGAAGGTGCCCCTATCATTCCTTATTTCCTATGGAAGGAAGGCATTTAAAAAGGTTTGTGATCCCTTTAAATGTGATGGCCAGAACTCTCTTGGAGTTCAGTTATGCTTGTCACACCCTTGCTCCTGGCTCCGCCCCCAAAGTCTCCTGGCTCCACCCCCAAGGTCCCCAGATATTTCTTGAATTGGACTTGGCAACCCTATCTCTAAAGGGTTTTTCAACCAGTTTAAAGGCCTGCCTTTTACAGAGAATCTTTTATTTAATCATTCATTTTAAAAAAAATTAAACATTTTTATGCCACCTTTCCACCTGATTAGGCTCCCCAAGGTGGCATGCATAAGAACATTAAAAAGTTTTAACAGTTAAAAATAATCTTCAAAATTTTAAAATAATTCAATCAAATACATGAACAAACCACAGCACAACCAGGGAGAAGGGCTAGCGACTGTTATTGGAGGTGTCTTCTTGTTAGATTAATAAAAAATGATGTGACTGAGTTGGAGGCACCATTGATAAAATGACTTCGATCCCTTTTTACTGCGTTTGCTCTGGATTTTTATTGTCTTTTTTTCTGGTTTGGTTTTACTGTTATTCAGTCAATACTACATTTTGTCATTCTATTTTTAAAAAGCACAGCAGGAACTCATTTGTATATTAGGCCACACCCCCTGATGCCAAGCCAGCCGGGAACGTGTCCCTGCACATTCCTGCTCAAGAAAAGCCCAGCATTCCTGCTCAAGAAAAGCCAATTTGGTGTAGTGGTTAAGTGCATGGACTCTTATCTGGGAGAACCGGGTTTGATTCCCCACTCCTCCACTTGCACCTGCTGGAATGGCCTTGGGTCAGCCATAGCTCTGGCAGAGGTTGTCCTTGAAAGGGCAGCTGCTGTGAGAGCCCTCTCCAGCCCCACCCACCTTTCAGGGTGTCTGTTGTGGGGGGGGGAGACTGTAAGCCGCTCTGAGTCTCCGATTCAGGGAGAAGGGCGGGGTATAAATCTGCAATTCTTCTTCTTCTTAATGGGCTATAAACCACCCTGGAGGTCTTTTCAGTTGAAAAAATGGTCTATAAATTAACCCACTGTATGGAGATAAAGAACAAATCTGATCCAGTTGCACCTTCATAAGGCCAACGAAGTTTTATTCTGGATATAAGCTTTTGTGTATATGCACATGTCTTCGGGGATGATGTTTTCAAATGCTTGAAGTGCCTAGCCTAAACTCCTGGGCTCAGTCCACCATACCCCCTCCCTGATATTTCTCAGTCAAAAACAGGAATATGTTTGTAACCGCCAAGTTCTAATGCCCAGGAATCGTAGCCTAACTAGGCATACATATTACGCTGCTGACTTCCAGGTGGTGGCTGGAAATCTCTGGGGATTACAACTGATATCCAGGTGACAGAGATCAGTTCCCCTGGAGAAAATGGTTGCTTTGGAGATTGGATTCTATGGCATTAGAACTGCCCCCCCCCCCCAAGTTTCAACAAGATTGGATTAGGGGGTCCAAGAGAGCCAGTTCGTTGTCGTGGTTAAGTGTGTGGATTCTTATCTGGGTGAACCGGGTTGGATTCCCCACTCCTCCACTCGCAGCTGCTGGAATGGCCTTGGGTCAGCCATAGCTCTCATAGGAGTGGTCCCTGAAAGGGCAGCTTCTGTCAGAGCTCTCTCAGCCCCACCTACACAGGGTGTTTGGTGGGGAGGGGGTAAAGGAGATTCTGACTGCTCTGAGACTCTAAGATTCAGAGGCGGGATGTAAATCCAATATCTTCTCCTCTGCTTCATTATACTCAACTGAAGTCCCTCCCTTTCCCAAACCCCACCCTCCTCAGACTCTACCCCCAAAATCTCCAGGTATTTCCAAACCCAGAACTGGTAACCCTAAAACACGTTAGTGTTCCATCTTCTTTGCCTAGTGGATTTGTTTACCCTGCCAGGCCCTTTTCTGCACTGGTTAAAAAGGAAGCAGTATCCTTGTTTGGGCATGAGGTTCTCAATCCCCAGTTGGGGGCAGGGGATCCCCTAGTTTGGAGGCCCTCCCCTCATTTCAGGGTTATCCGAAGGGGGAGGAGGGAAATGTCTGCTGGAAACTCCATTGTTTCCTAGGGAGACTGATCTCCGTAAGGTATAATAGAGAATCAAACAGTAGGTATCTGGGGCTCTGAATGGGCTGTTTTTGGGGTTAGAGGCACCACATTTTTAGCACAGCATCAGGTGCCTCTCCTCAGAACGTCCCCCAAGTTTCAACAAGATTGGATTAGGGGGTCCAATTCTATGAACCCCTAAAGGAGGTTCCCTGGTCCTCCATTATTTCCAATAAAAGGAAGGCATTTAAAAGGAATGTGATGGCCAGAACTCCCTTCAGAGTTCAATCATGCTTGTCCCAACCTTGTCCCTGGCTGCACCCCCAGAGTGCCCAGATATTCTCTGAGTCGGACCTTGCAATCCTATTTGGACATTAAATACAGGGCAGACTCATCCCTTCAAAGGTTAGCCTCATTTTTACCATAGAGGTTTTGCCCTAATATCGGAATGTTGGCGTGACATCACTAATGTGATGAAGTCATTTCTAGTACAGAGTGGAAGTGATGTCACCACGTCACTGGCAAGATAGCCTGGATCTCCCTTCTGCTCCTGGTAACCTCCCCCCCGCACCAGCCCCTGCCAGTTGCCAGAAGGGACCAGACAGCCCTAAAACTAGTGGTTAAGAGCTATGGACTCTAATCTGGAGAACTGGGTTTGATTCCCCACTCACCCACATGAAGTCTGCTGGGTGACTTTGGGCCAGAGCCAGTGTGGTGTAGTGGTTAAGTGTGTGGACTCTTATCTGGGAGAACCGGGTTTGATTCCCCA
This sequence comes from Heteronotia binoei, assembly GCF_032191835.1. Classification (NCBI taxonomy): domain Eukaryota; kingdom Metazoa; phylum Chordata; class Lepidosauria; order Squamata; family Gekkonidae; genus Heteronotia; species Heteronotia binoei. Next base: position 118,242,530 of record NC_083230.1, read on the forward strand.
CTCCTCCACTTGCAGCTACTGGAATGGCCTTGGGTCAGCCATAGCTATCTCAGGAGTTGTCCTTGAAAGGGCAGCTGCTGTGAGAGCCCTCTCAGCCCCACCCACCTCACAGGGTGTCTGTTGTGGGGGGAGAAGATATAGGAGATTGTAAGTCACTCTGAGTCTCTGATTTAGAGAGAAGGGCAGAGTATAAATCTGCAGTCATCTTCTTCTCTCAGAACTCTCTCAGCACCACTTACCTCAGAAGGTGCCTGCTATGGGAATAAGGACCCTGCTCTACTTGGGTGATTAACATGTGGAATTCACTGCCACAGGAGGTGGTGGCGGCCACAAGTATAGCCACCTTCAAGAGGGGTTTAGATAAAAATATGGAGCACAGGTCCATCAGTGGCTATTAGCCACAGTGTATGTGTGTATATAAAATTTTTTGCCACTGTGTGACACAGAGTGTTGGACTTGATGGGCCGTTGGCCTGATCCAACATGGCTTCTCTTATGTTCTTATGTTCTTACTTCCTAGGAAGAAAGGCAAGTACATTCCCTCCACTGAAGTTCTTTAGGATGGCATCAGATGACTGGGCGTAGAGCAGGTGTCACTGGGGTGGGGTGGGAGAGGTATTTTTCTGCATTGTGCCAGAGGGTTGGACTAGATGATTCTGGAGGTCCTTTCCAATTCTATGGATTCTATGACTAGTCTGAAATCAAGATAAGCCAGTCCTAAGCCTTCTGTGCCCTCTGTGAAATCTTTCACCATATTCCCATCAAATTGGCATTTAAACCTCCAGATGGGTCCCAGAGATCTCCCGGAATTACAACTCATCTCCGGACTATGGAGATCAGTGCCCCTAGAGAAGGTGACTGCTTTGGAAGGAGAACTCTATGGAATCACGTCCCTTCTGAATTCCCTTCTCTGTTAGGGATTCCAAGTCCCTTCTGGCCACTGGAGCAGATGGGGCAGTAGAACTGCCTGCTCCCGGTTAGGAATAGGGTTCCCAAGTCCCTCCTGGCCTCCGGGGGGAGGGGATGGGAAGGATAGGGTTGCCTTCTTCGGGTTGGGAAACTCATGGAGATGGAGAAGGGTAAGGTTGCCATTTCCAGGTTGAGAAACTCTTGGAGATGGAGAAGGGTAAAGTTGTCATCTCCAGGTTGGGAAACTCTTGGAGATGGAAAAGGGTAAGGTTGCCATTTTTAGGTTGGGAAACTCTTGGAGATGGAGAAGGGTATGGATGCCATCTTCAGGTTGGGAAACTCTTGGAGATGGAGAAGGGTAAAGTTGTCATCTCCAGGTTGGGAAACTCTTGGAGATGGAGAAGGGTAAAGTTGTCATCTCCAGGTTGGGAAACTCTTGGAGATGGAGAAGGGTAAGGTTGCCATCTTCAGGTTGGGAAACTCTTGGAGATGGAGAAGGGTAAAGTTGTCATCTCCAGGTTGGGAAACTCTTGGGGATATAGCCTGGAGAGGACAGGGACCTCAGTGGGGTACAATATTTTATTTATTTATTATTTTCAATTTATAACACATCCTTCCCACAACGGGCTCAGGGCGGGTAACAATAATCAATAAATATAATACAGAGTTAAAATTAGTTCATATAATTAAAAACATTATTGCACACTAAAAAAAACCTAAATATTACAGATGGAGGATGTTTTGAGGAAAGGCACTGGATGCTATGCTTAAAATGTGGTGCCTCTACCTCAAAAAACACCCCCCCCCCAGAGCCCAAGATACTCATGCATCAATTCTCCATTATACCCTATGGGAATCAGTCTTCATAGAGAATAATGGAGTGCCCAGCAGATATTTCCTTCCCCACCACCACTTTCTGATGACCTTGAAGCAGGGAGAGGGTCTCCAAACTGGGGCATCTCCTGCCCCCACCTGGGGATTGGCAACTCTATCCAGGAATGTTCCAGCCCAGGGTTGGTGACCCCTACACACTGTAAGAGCTTCCAAATTTTGACCCGGTAAACCCCCACGCTTCCCAACACACTAAAAGCAACAGGCTGATATCAGATCAACAGAATTTAATCTAGTTTATTCTCCAAAAAAAGAGAGAGTGAGAGAGAGAGAGAGAGAAGAAACAAAAAATATGAAAACAAAACCCAAAAAAAAAGCGCAATTCTTAACACTAGCAGTAGGTAAAATTTATACAACCATTCAAATCTGTATCATAGGATGAAATTAATCTACATCTCATCTTATTTTGGTGCTTTGAATTATACATACAAACAACAATTACAGGAACTTGTTCACAATGCGTTACAGGCCTGGGAAACTTTCGCCTCGGCGACAAAGCTGAATATATCACACCAATTGCCCTGAAACCATCCCCGCTTTCCGATCGTTCGGAGGCCCGGCAGCCTAGAATGGATGATTTGGTTACACCTTGGATTAATTTATTTTTAATGCATCAACTCGAGCCAGTGAGTGAGGAAAGAGAAAGAGAGAGAGAGAGTGAGAACAAAAAATAAAACCAACCGCGGGCGGTTTTGTCCGTTTCGCCGGCTTTGACCTCGTTTGTCTCAGTCCTAACCCTTCAACATTCCTCCCAGTCATATATGGCCATGCCTCGGGCACTGGCTGTAAGCGGTTTCTTTACAGCTAAACAGACGTCAGCGTCTTCTTCCAGGGAAAAAAAATGTACAGTATTTTCTTACAATATAAGTTATACAGTGTTCAGCATCTATCCGCTCGTCAGGGGGAAGAGGGAGAAGAGGGCAGGGGTGCAGAAAGGGGTCATCAATGATAGTTCTTCTTCACAGCACTAGAAACCCAGTTCAAGAGCGAGCTTGCGTCGGAATGGCTTATTCACAAATGGGATCCCAATGTTGCAGACACCTCTAAAAAGCGGCCGACAACTGTCCCTTTTTCCCCACACACACACACAATGATTTAAAGTTCTACACCTTCAACCAGTTAAATTTTCATCGCTTTTTTTTTTTTCCGTTTGCGTGTCCGGGGCTTGGAACGGGGGAAGCTCTCTCCTGCGACAATGCAAGTAGAATCAATGTGCCTCTCATTTTGAGAACTTAAAAAAGCATTCGGCAGGGAAGTCTGTTTCTCATGCACGCGCTGACACCCGGGGGGGGGGGCGCTCTAGCCCATGGCAGTGACCATACTGGACGGGTGATGGGGCCCGAAAGACAGGCTGGAAGGCGGGTGCATCGGAGTTGGCGTGGACAGCATGTGCCCGGAGTGAGTGAAGGGCGAAATGTGGCTGATGGACGACATGTGTCTCGAGAGGGCGGCAGGGTTGAAGGAGCTGCTCTTGGGGAAGTCTTCCAAGCTGTCGTGGACTTTCTTGCACTTTTTAGACTTGCTCGACATCTTTCGGTTTCGGGTCTGGATGCCTTCCTTCTTCATAGTCAGGGGTCTGTTAATCTAAACAAACATCAATTAACTTTTTGTGGGGTTGAACACACATGAACACACATGACACTGTCTTACATGGAATCAGACCCTTAGTCCATCAAAGTCAGTATTGTCTACTTGACTGGCAGCCACTCTCCAACATCTCAGGAAGTCTTTCACATTACCTCCTGCCTGATCCTTTTTACTGGAGATGCTAGGGATTAAACCTGGGACTTTCTGTGTGCCAAGCAGATGCTCTGCCAGTGAGCCACAGCCCCTCATCTTTGTCCCCACCTTGCCCAAATCACACACCCCACCCCAAGATCAAATGACAGAATGTTGAACCTAAGAACATAAAAGAAGCCATGTTGGATCAGGCCAATGCCCCATTCCAGTCCAACACTCTGTGTCACACAGTGGCCAAAAAACCAGGTGCCCTCAGGAGGTCCACCAGCAGGGCCATAAGAACATAAGAGAAGCCATGCTGGATCAGGGCAATGGCCCATCCGGTCCAACACTCTGTGTCACACAGTGGCCAAAACCCTGGTGCTCTCAGTAGGTCCACCAGCAGGACCATAAGAGCATAAGAGAAGCCATGTTGGATCAGGCCAATGACCCATTCAGTACAACACTCTGCGTCACACAGTGGCTAAAACCCAGGTTAAGGTTACCATATTTGTAAAAGCAAAGAAAATAACATATTTCTTGAGTGACTATTTCAAACAAGTGATCATTTTAAATATCTCTACTATTTAAGCTATGATCATTGATGCTAACTAGGAATATTCCTAACCTTCCAACCAAAAAGACGACATTTTCATCAGGTTATTTTAAAAGAAACCAAAAGAAGACAGACTCCAAAAGAAGGGGGCATGTCCTTTACAAAGAGGACATCTGGTAACTCTAATCCAGATGCCATCAGGAGGTCCACCAGCAGGACCAGATTCAAATCAGCTACAAACATCTGAAACTACATTTTATTATTGGTAGGGTTGCCAACCTCCAAGTGGTGGTTGGAGATCCCCCAGAATTACATCTGATCTCCAAGCAATAGAGATCACTTGACTGGGACAAAATGGATGCTTTGAAAGGTTGCTGAAGGACCTCTCCTCACATTATGAGTGAGATCCAGGCTTCATTTTGGGCAGGAGCTCAAAGGAGTGGCGTTCTGGAACCTCTAAATTTTATTGTGTTCTTTCTTTCTTACCCCCCTCCTCTTCCAAATACTTGCTTTCTTTCTTACCCCCCTGTAAGAATTTGACTGAACTCGTAAGATTTGACAAACTTCCTAATATTTTTCCCCACAGAAAATGGGAAAATAACCATAACATGTGAAGCAGACAAATGGAAATCTTCATCATGCCGCTGTGGCCACATAGGAGAAAGTAATTGAAAACATGTGATGGGAGTAAGGTTTTATGATGACAATTCTAATTCAAGAAGCATTTTAAGGTAGAGGCTGAGCTGATATAATTTAGTACACATTCGGGTGATGTCAGGGGTGTGTGGCATAAGCAATGAGTTGTGCTAGAACTCCGGCACCTCTTTTTCTACGAAATGACCCCTGGTGAGATCTTCACAAACTGGAGATGCTAGGAATGAACGTGAGACCTTCAGTATTCCAACAAGCACAGCCTTGGCCCTTAGCTAAGGAAGTGAAACATCTCAATTCAGATCCTGGAATGTTTTTTTTATGAGATATTTATGCTTCCAAATTTCTCCCCTGACCTAAAACACCCATCTGAACACAGACACAATGCCCCAAAGATGTGATTCGCCCCTGAAGCTGAAAATTAACTCCAATTTACATTTTAAAGAAGGAATCTTTATATTTGAACCTTCACACTCTCCTGGAGGCTCTCCGATTTTTTTGAAGTGGGAACCACAACAGGGCTTTTTTTTTGTAGAAGAAGCCCATCAGGAACTCATCTGCATACTAGGCCACACCCCCTGACATCACCATCATTTCGTGCAGGGCTCTTTTTTTTTGGTTGAAGAAGCCCAGCAGGAACTCATCTGCATATTAGACCGCACCCTAACACCAAACCAGCCGGAACTGCATTCCTGTGCATTCCCGCTCAAAAAAACCTCATCGAAACATGCTGTGCTTTTTGGAACCTACTTGCAAAGTAACTCCACGCTATTCCCCCTTCCTCTTTTTTGCCTTCAAGTCACATTCAGCTTACAGTGATCCCATAGGGTTCTCAAGGCAAGAGACTGAAACTGTCTACCTCTGCATATCAACCCTTAACTTCCTTGGTGGTCTCCCATCCATGTACTGATCGAGGTCAACCTTGTCTAGCTTATGAGATGTGACAAGATGGATTGAGCCTGGGCTACTCAACCTAACAAAGATGACAGGAGGCTGATGGAGGAGGAGGAAGATGAAGAAGAAGAGGAAGGGGAGGAGGGGGGATGATGATGATATTGGATTTATATCCCACTCTCCACTCTGAATCTCAGAGTCTCAGAGCAGCTCACAATCTCCTTTACCTTCCTGCCCCACAACCAGGGCTTTTTTTTTGTGCAGGAACTCCTTTGCATATTAGGCTACACCCTCCTGATGTAGCCAATCCTCCTGGAGCTTCCAGCAGGCCCTGTGAGAAGAGCCCTGTAAGGAATTCTAGCAGGACCTCCTTTGCCTATTAGGCCACACACCCCTGATGTAGCCAATCCTCCTGGAGCTCTCAGTAGGCCCTGTACGAAGAGCCCTGTAAGGAATTCTAGCAGGACCTCCTTTGCATATTAGGCCACACACCCCTGATGTAGCCAATCCTCCTGGAGCTTACAGTAGGCCCTATATGAAGAGCCCTGTACGGAATTCTAGCAGGACCTCCTTTGCATATTAGTCTACACCCTCCTGATGTAGCCAATCCTCCTGGAGCTTACAGTAGGCCCTAAGAGCCCTGTGAGCTCTTGGAGGATTGGCTACATCAGGGGTGTGTGGCCTAATATGCAAAGGAGTTCCTGCTACAAAAAAAGCCGTGCCCACAATGAACACCCTGTGAGGTAGGTGGAGTTGTTTTGGGTCTCCATTACAGAGAAAGGGGTGGGGTATAAATGAAACAAATCACAGTCTCAGATTAGTTACGTAATAGCCAACAAGTTTTGTTTGTTCCTTTAGTACTTGTAATTATTTATTTACCTCATTAATAGTCTGCCTTTCTCAATGGAACTCAAGGTGGATTCACACAGAGTGAATCGATGCAATCGACAAGAGAGGACAATCAAGAAACAGCGAGATAGAATTGGGGTTCTGCCACCAACCAGGAGTCTGAGAAACAGAACTAGCGCAAAGCATACGTTTCAATGTGACGCATTAAATGCTGCAAATTACACAGCAGAACTCTAATTGAAATTATCCACAGCAGTACAGAAAATAGTCCCTAATAATTTATCCACATAACTTGTGACGCCCTTTGTAAAATGCTACCCTATCGCCTGCATAGAAAATACCTTTTCAATAATTTAGTTTTGCACAGATCCAGATGGGTAGCCGTGTGGTCTGAAGCAAAAGAACAAAGTTTGAGCCCTCCACTCTCCTGACCCTAATAACCCACCTGCAAGAGGGTCATGACCCTCGTTTGGGCCCGACCCACACTCTGAGAACTACCACTCTACCTAGCTTCTTGTATGCTCCCCAGGTCCACCAAACCCTCCCCCGCTTCCAACACTGCCATCTGTCTTTCCTGAAATTCCCCTAAACCCTTTTCTCCTATCCGGTGTTGTCATGCTAAATGGGACACAGGGAAACAGGTTTGTCAAGGAAACGAACGGGCGCCCTCACACACGCTCACCAAAGGCCTTGTGAGCTGCAGGTGGTGGCGGCCGGTTTCCTTATTCATGAGAAAAAAACAAGACTGTGGTTTACGAGCGCCTTCCTTTCTCAGCACGGCCTAGGCAAGGCAAGGCTGCTAAATGGGACATGGTTCGCAAGAACGACCATTCGCAGGCACGAAGGTTCGCGCCAGTGGTGAACGTTGATTAACAAGTTGCAGGCTGTTACGCGTTAGTCGCTCTCAGACGCGGCGTTAGTCAAAAGATCGGCCATGCTGGCTGTTTTGCTGCAGGAGTTTCTTTTTAGAAAGTAGAGAGGAGGGGAGGGGAGAGAGAAGGGAGAAGAACAAAAAGGGAGCTCCTGGATCCAATGAGGCGTAAAGACGAGGCCTTTGTTGGTTGACTCCTTTAGAAAGTTTATCTGCTGCCCCTCTAGAAACTTGATCGAGACCAGTGTTCCCTCTAAGCTGAGTTAGTGTGAGCCGGCTCACAGTTTTTTAGCCTCCAGCTCGGACATTTTTTTGTCTTCGCTCAGGGAAAATGGTCTCAGAGCAAACTAAGCTTTGCAGTAGTTCACAACTTTAATGCCGGTAGCTCATGAAGTAGAATTTCTGCTCGCGAGACTCCACAGGTTAGAGGGAGTACTGATCGAGACAGGTTCTAAGCTTGGGCTGCCAACCTCCAGGTGGGGACTGGAGATTCTCCCAGATTTAGGACTGATCTCCAGAACGCCAGTTCCCCTGGTGAAAATGGTCGCTTTTGGAGGGTGGGGGCTCCATGGCATCATATCCTGCTGTGTTCCCTCAACTCCTTAAACTCTGCCCTCCCCACGTTTCAACCCCAAATCTCCAGGAAATCCCCAACCCAACCCGGAGTTGGCGACAATGTGCCATCAGGGACAAGAAGGGACCTTTGACAGAATTTTCAATATAGTGCTAAAACTACAGTGTCCAGGATTCTTGGGGGCAGGGCTGTTTTTGAGCAGGAACACAGTTCCGGCTGCCTTGACATCAGGGGGTGTGGCCTAATATGCAAATGAGCTCCTGCTGAGCTTTTTCTACAAAAAAGGCCCTGCTTGGGGGGGATATAGAACCAGGACTAGTTTGCAGAATCATTTTCTTTCTTTAAAATATCATTTCCTCATTGTAAACTGTGTATTAAGCGGAAGTACAAGAAGGGATGATAAGATGGTTGAGAGAGCGTCTACAGTGTCTATTTTTTCTTTATAGAGAGAGCTTGCTTTTGCCTTGTCATCCTGGATGATTCGTTTGTACAGAGTTAGATACATTTGCCTTCTTTGAGTTGCACAGTTTGGCTTTGAGATGGTTCTCAAGTAATAACACTTCTATATATACAAGGGGTTGAAATTCATAATTTGACCTGTTGTGTCAATTTTTTTCTCAAATTCTAGCAGAGGTGGCCAAACTGTGGCTCAGGAGACACATTTGGCACTTTCTCACATATTGTGTGGCTTTCACACATAGTGTGTGGCTCTCGAAGCCCCTACCACCCTGTCAACAGCTTGGAGAAGGGATTTCTCTCTTTATATCACTTTGCCAAGCCAAGCCAGCTAACAGCTTGGAAAATGCATTTAAAGTTAAAGTAGCTTTTTTTCCACCTCTCCCTCCCTCCCCATCTGTTTTCCTTCCTTCCTCCCTCCCTCTCTCCCTCCCTTCTTCCCTCCCTCCCTCCTTTTCTTCTCACCCTCTCTTCTTCCCTCCCTTCCAGACTCATACATCTGACATTAATGTCTTGGATCTCTCAAACTTTTGATGTTTATTCTATGTCATTAACCACTAGGGTCATCTAGTCCAACCTTCCGGGGCCACAGAAAACAATTCCACACCATTCTTTATGTGACAGCCCTTCAAGTATTTGAAGATGGTGATCATATCAACTCTCAGCCGCCTCCTCTCCAGGCTAAACATCCCCAGCTCCTTCAACTTTTCCTCATAGGACTTGGTCTCCAGACCCCTCACCATCTTCATTGTACTCCTCTGGACCCATTCCAGCTTGTCTATATCCTTCTTAAAATGTGGTACCCAAAACTGAACACAATACTCCAGGTGAGGTCTTACCAGAGCAGAGTAAAGCGATACCATCACATCACGTGATCTGGACACTATACTTCTGTTGATACAGCCCAAAATTGCATTGGCCTTTTTAGCCACCGCATCACACTGTTGACTCATGTTCAGCGTATGATCCACTGAGACCCCTAAATCCTTTTCGCACATACTACTGCTAAGACAAGTCTCCCATCCTATAACCATGCATTGGATTTTTCCTACCTAAATGCAGAACTTTACATGTATCCCTGTTAAAATTCATTTTATTGGTTTTAGCCCAGTTTTCCAGCCTGTCAAGGTCATCCTGTATCCTGTTTCTGTCTTCTTCTGTGTTTGCAATCCCTCCCAATTTATTATCATCTGCAAATTTAATAAGCATTCCCTCTATTCCTTCATCCAAATCGATAAAGATGTTGAACAAAACAGGTCCCAGGACAGATCCCTGAGGCACTCCACTTGTCACTCCTCTCCAAGAGAATGAGGAACCATTCACAAGCACTCTTTGGGTGTGATCTGTCAACCAGTGACAGATCCACCTAATGGTAACAGGATCCAAACCACATTTTACCAACTTGTCAACATGGATAGTATGTGGAACCTTATCAAAAGCTTTATTGAAATCAAGATAAACTATGTCTACAGCATTCCCCCGATCCTGCAAGGTAGTCACTTTCTCAAAAAAAGAGATCAGGTTAGTCTGACATGACTTGAGAAAACCATGCTGGTTCTTAGTAACCACATCCATTCTTTCTAAATGTTCCAGGGCTGACTGTTGGATAATTTGTTCTAAAACTTTTCCAGGTATAGACGTCAAACTGATGGGTGGGCAGTTACCCAGATCCTCTTTTTTCCCCTTCTTGAAGATGGGGACAACATTCGCTCGCTTCCAATCTTCCGGCACCTCTCCTGTTCTCCAAGAATTTTCAAAAATAATAGCCAGAGGCTCAGAAATTACATCCGCAAGCTCTTTTAGAACCCTTGGATGCAATTCATCTGGCCCTGAGGACTTAGTTTCATTTAAAGAAACTAGGTGTTTATGTACTACCCCATGCAGATCCTAGGTTGGAACTTCATACCCTCCTTATATGTTCTGGTTTTGCCATGTTGAGCACCGTTCCCCTCAGAAGAGAAGACTGAGGAAAAGTAGGAATTGAGCAGTTCTGCCCTCTCTTCATTACCTGCTACAATTTCACTTTCTTGCCCTCGCAATGGGCCTACCATGTCCTTGCTCTTTTTCTTACTTTGAACATAAGAAAAGAACCCTACTGAGCTTTAGCTTTCCTAACTTTTTCTCTACAAGCACTGGTGATTTGTTTATATTCATCCTTGGTTATAAGGCCCTCCTTCCAATTCCTAAAGGAGTCTTTTTTATTTCTCAAGTCTTTAGAGAGCTGTTTATGGAGCCACTTTGGCTTCTTTAGGATTTTTCCATTTTTTCTTCTCATAGGAATCGTCTGTGATTGCGCTTTCAGTATTTCGCTTTTAAGAAACTCCCAGCCCTCCTGAACCCCCTTCCTCCTAAGTATTTCTGACTATGGGTTTTTTTCCCAGCATAGTTCTAAGTTAATCAAAGTTTGCTTTTCTGAAGTCCAACCTATAAGTCTAGCTTTTCCCTTCCCTAAGACTGTAAATTTCAAAATCACATGGTCACTACTGCCCAGGGTGCCCACTATTTCCACTTCTTCAATCAATTCTTCCTTTTTGGTGAGAATCATATCCAAGATAGCAGATCCCCTTGTTTCCTTCTTCACTTTCTGGAAAAGGAAGTTGTCAGCAAGACAAGTCAGGAACCTATTTGACTTTTCATTTTTAGCAGAGTTGGACTTCCAACAGATGTCCGGTTAATTGAATCTCCCATGATCACTGTATCCCTTCTCTTGGAGGACTTTGCAATCTGCTGTAGAAGTATCTCATCCAAGACCTCTACCTGACTTGGTGGTCTATAGCAGACCCCCACAATAATATCACTGTTGTTTCTTATTCCTTTTATTTTTACCCAGAGACTCTCGACTGAGCTGCCATAAGTGTAGGATCAGGGCCAAGGAAACTGTCTTGACAACTCCAGACTTCTCAGTCCTGAATCTAAACAAAAACTACCATTTTGAACTCACAAAAGCCATGGTATGATTGTGTAATTGGGGTATTAATAAGAGGAGGGGACTCCACTGGTTAGCATGAAGAAGGTCCTAGGTTCAATCCGCGGCATCTCCAGTTCAAAGGATCACATAATACATGATGCAAAAGAACTGCACACCGTTCTCCAGGTGCAGCCTGACCAATGTGATGTACAGCAGGGTTATGACATTTTGGGATTTGGATTTTACACTTCTGTCAATATACCCCAAGACTGCATTAGCCTAGTTTGCTGCTTCATCACAGTGCTCCTATTTAGCTTACAGTCCACCCGCATCACAAGATCTTGTTCACACACACTGCTGCCCAGAAGTATATCCCCGATCCCGTATACCCAATACTCTTTTAGTTACTCAGATTCAATGCTTTTTTGTAGCAAGAGCTTCTTTGCATATTAGGCTACACCCCCCCCAGATGTAGCCAATCCTCCAAGAGCTTACAGTAGGCCCTGTAAGAAGAGCCCTGTAAAGTAAGCTCTTAGAAGATTGGCTATGTCGGGGTGGGGGGTGGCCTAATATGCAAAGGAGTTCCTGCTACAAAAAAAGTCCTGCACAGATTAGAACTCTGCATTTATCCTTGTCCAACTGAATCTTGTTCACAACTAGTGAGAAAAACTTTTAAAGCAAAGTCTATGCAGGACTTGGTCAGACACATACTTTGACTGGTTCACAGAGTTCTTAAAGTCAACAACAACAGAAACCTGAGTTAGGTTAACCCTGGACCGGGCTCATTTTGTAGCAGGAACTCCTTTGCATATTAGGCCCAGGGCCGGTGTGTGGGAGTAGGCAAAGTAGGCAGTCGCCTAGGGAGCCATCTGGCCTAGGGGGCACCACTGGGGGCCCCCTCCCCGACGCATGACTCTGGCTCCTGACCACTGCCACCTTGTCCTCTCCCATCACCAAGCTGCCCTCAACAAAGCCAAGCCACCCCCCTCTCCCTGGTGTGTGACTTGGTCTCCCACCTCATCCTATCCCGCCACCCTCCTTCCTAACATGGCCGGCAAGCACTTATTCTCACGATTTTTTTTTTATAACATCACATTTTTTTTTTTGAAAAATTAAAAATCAGTAAATTAAAAATGTGAAAAGTTTCAAGTTTGGCGCTCTTCAATTTCCCTATATTTTTAATAATGGGGGGGGCGCTAGTGGGTGATTCACCTATTGCACCAGAAAGCCTAGCGCCGGCCCTGACCAGGCCACACACCCCTGATGTAGCCAATCCTCTTGGAGATTACAGTAGGCCCTGTACGAAGAGCCCTTTAAGGAATTCTAGCAGGACCTCCTTTGCATATTAGGCCACGCCCCCTGTTGTAGCCAATCCTCCTGGAGCTTACAGCAGGCCCTGTACGAAGAGCCCTGTAAAAAATTCTAGCAGGACTTCCTTTGCATATTAGGCCACACCCCCTGTTGTAGCCAATCCTCCTGGAGCTTACAGCAGGCCCTGTATGAAGAGCCCTGTCAGGAATTCTAGCAGGACCTCCTTTGCATATTAGGCCACACCCCCTGTTGTAGCCAATCCTCCTGGAGCTTACAGCAGGCCCTGTATGAAGAGCCCTGTCAGGAATTCTAGCAGGACCTCCTTTGCCTATTAGGCCACACACCCCTGATGTAGCCAATCCTCCTGCAGCTTACAGAAGGCCCTGTAATGAAAGCTCTGTAAGCTCTTGGAGGATTGGCTACATTAGGGGTGTGTGGCCTAATTTGCAAAGGAGCTCCTGTTACAAAATGAGCCCTGATGAAGATGTGTTTCGGGCAACTGACCATCTCACTTACATTGTGGAGCTTGTAGTACAGCCCACAGGCATTGCACACTGGATCCCCATTGGCGTTCCTCCTCCAGAGGGTGGTGGTGGTGGTCTGGCAATTGGCGCATGATGTCCCTGCCCTCCTTGCGGCAGACTGTAGAAAGAAAAAGAGACAAAATGCAACCACGTCACAAAGATCACTCAGGATGGACATACACCTACAGTTGCACATGATGGACCAATCTGACCATCGCTGCAGTTAGCAGAACATCAAGCAGCAGAGTTCCATCGGTAGGTATCACCCACAAGGTATCGAGGGAACATCACATCTGGGGCAGTGATGCTCTGTATGCTTGCTTGGAGATGGCAACAGTGGGATGACATCTGGAGTTCTGGACTTACTGGTGGGCCACTTGATGGCACCTGGGTTTTGGCCACTGTGTGACACAGAGTGTTGGACTGGATGGGCCACTGGTCAACATGGCTTCTCTTATGTTCTTATGTCTGAGTGATGCCCTGTATTCTTGGTGCTTGGGAGGCAACAGTGGGAGGGCTTCTGAAGTTACAGCCCTGCTGGTGGATCTCCTGATGGCACCTGGGTTCTGGCCACTGTGTGACACAGAGTGTTGGACTGGATGGACCACTGGTCTGATCCAGCATGGCCTCTGTTATGTTCTTATGTCTTGGCAGTGATGCTCTGTATTCTTGGTGCTTGGGAGGCAACAGTGGGAGGGTTTCTGGAGTTCTGGCCATGCTGGTGGACCTCCTGACAGCACCTGGGGTTTTTTGGCCACTGTGTGACACAGAGTGTTGGACAGGATGGGCCATTGGCCTGATCCAACATGGCTTCTCTTATGTTCTTATGTGACACAGAGTGTTGGACTGGATGGGCCATTGGCCTTATCCAACATGGCTTCTCTTATGTTCTTATGTGACACAGAGTGTTGGACTGGATGAGCCATTGGCCTGATCCAACATGGCTTCTCTTATGATAGAGGAACTGCTGGGGATTGAAGGACATAGTCTTGGATGACTAGCCTATAGTCTGTAAATTGGTATAGTGCTGTTTTATTATATTGTCTTGCTTTTAAGTTGAATTGTTGATTTTAAAATTCTATCAGCCCGTAAGGGGAGGGCGGGATACAAATCTTATGAAATAAATAAATATAAATAAATAACTGAGCAATTCTCGGTATTGTGTCAAATTGGCACAGATTAGAAATTGCTTATCAACCAGTCACATGGACTCATTCCGTAACAAATGCTTACATCTGCTATCCATAAATTAGCTTTTCATGTCTTGGGATTTCACTTTTTACAGTAACAACCAGGTGTAGAATTCTAGCAGGAGCTCCTTTGCATATTAGGCCACACGCCCCTTATGTTGCCAGTCCTCCAAGAGCTTACAAGGCTCTTTTTTGTAAGCTCTTGGAGGATTGGCTACATCAGGGGTGTGTGGCCTAATATGCAAAGGAGCTCCTGCTAGAATTCCACCCCTGGTAACAACAATCTAAAGGGGGGGGGGGATCTCCCATTAAAATTCCACTTGAAACTGCCTTATACTGAGGTCCGTCTTATCTACTCAAACTGGCAGCAGCTCTCCAAGGTCTCAGAGGTCTTTCATATCCCTTACTGCCTGGTACTTTTCAAGTGGCGATGCCAGGGTTTGAACCTGGGGCCTAGATGCTCTTCCACTGAACCATAGCCCCTCCCAACGCTCTCCACCGTACTTTTTAAGGAAAGCCCCCCTTAAGTGCAAACAACCTGATAAAACTCTAGCGAGATAGCACTTGTGGATTCATCAGCAATGAGGTACTTCAGAACCGGCTAGCTAGAGAATCGGTGAATACATAACCAGGCTCTCTGGATTCGGTACAGACTAAATGTTCTATCTGTGGAAATAGGGTTGTCAGTTCCAGGCTGGTAAACCACTGGAGATTTGGGGAGTGAGCCTAGGGAAAACAGGGACCTCAGTAGGGTGTAATGTCACAAAGTCTACTCTCCAAAGCAGTCAATTAGTCCAGGGCAGGGGTGGCCAAACTGTGGTTCTTTTTCACACATATTGTGAGGCTCTCGGATCCCGCACCGCCCTGGCAGCTGGCTTGGAGAATCATAGAATCATAGAGTTGGAAGGGACCTCCAGGGTCATCTAGTCCAATTCCTTGCACAATGCAGGAAACTCACAAATCCCTCCCCCTAAAAATAAAAAAAAAAGCATTTGTTTCTTTAAATCACTTTTCCAGGCTAGGCAAACCGGCTGCTTGGAGAATGCATTTCACGTTAAAATTGCTCTCTTTCCAACTCTCCCTTCATCCTCCCTCCCCCTCATCTATCTTCCTTCCTTCCTTCCTTCCTTCCTTCCTTCCTTCCTTCCTTCCTTCCTTCCTTCCTTCCTTCCTTCCTTCCTTCCTTCCTCCCTCCCTTCCTTCCCTCCCTCCTTCCCTCCCTCCCTCCCTCCTTCCTTCCTTCCATCCTTCCTTCCCTCCCTCCTTCCTTCGCTCCTTCCTTCCTTCCCTCCTTCCTTCCGTCCTTCCCTCCTTCCTTCCTTCCTTCCTTCCTGTCTTGTGGCTCTCCAATATCTGCCATTCATGTCTTGTGGCTCTCAAACATCCAACATTAATTCTATGTAGATAGATCCAAGCGGGCAGCCGTGTTGGTCTGAAGCAATAGAACAAAGCAGTAGACAAGTGCACCTTTAAGACCAACTAAGTTTTATGGCACCCACACCTACCACAGCAGTCTGCTTTTTATCACTCTCCAATGTTTTTTCAACCCTGTTTTGTCCTACAATAACAAACACAGATCCCTATTTGTGATTCTTTTAAACTGCTAAAAACATTCCCATGATTCCACACTGCCCATTTCTATTAAGAATCGCTGCTTGTCATTCCCATTTTGTCTGCTGAAGTCTGCTGAAGAGCATACAAAAGCTTACATTCTAAATAAAACTTAGTTGCTCTTAAAGGTGCACTTGTCTACGGCTTTGTTCTATTAATTCTATGTAGTTCTTATGTTAACTAAGTTTGGCCAGCCCTCGTCCAGGGGGAACTGATCTCTGTAGTCTGGAGAGGAGCTGAAATTCCAGAGGATCCCCAAGTCCCACCTTGAGGATGGCATCCCTAGGTGCACCCTAGAGACCAATGACTTTTGTTTTTTTTCGCAGCATCAGCTTTTGAGAGCCATCGCTCCCCATTGTCAAATACAAACAAACATAGAGGCTCCAGTTTGTCATCATGGACATACTCTCCCTGGATTTGTTCGGCATAGTGTGGAAGTCCATCAAAAACAGCTTGTTAAGAATTCCGTCAGCTAATTATGGGCCCCAGGAAAGAGTCCCTCCTTTTGTGTCTCCTTCCCGTCATCGTTTAACCGGGTAGCCTGGGGTTCCAGGAGCGTGGGAACAGTAATTGAACTCTTTTCTTTCCCCCCAAATTAGCCCTAGCAAATTGCATTCCGGATTTTTACTATGCTTTCCCTACGTTCTGAAAAACCTACATAGTAGGTTTTCCAATCCCCAGGACCCAGCAGGGAATCCCCTGGTTTTGTAGGCTCCTTCCCGCCCCCTGTCAGCCTCCGTTTGTTTCGCAATCCTTTTAGGTTTGCATAGTAAAGGAGGAACTGGAACCTTTGGTTTCCCTGGGTTAGTCTGATAGAACTTGGAACTTCAGCAACTTGTGAGTAAATTGCCCCAGTGAGACCACAGAAGTGTGGGGTCGCAGACTGTTTATTTTGGCTGCTCTCTCTTTCTGTGTGTGTGTGTGTGTGTGTGAGAGAGAGAGAGAGAGAGAGAGAGAGAGAGGGAGAGAGAGAGAGAGGGAGAGAGAGAGAGAGAGAGAGATGTACAGGGACATGGGCTGCTTGGGTGTGAGGAAATGAAGGCTGTATTCGGGGGAACTGCACTTCTGTATTTTTATGTATTTATTCTGGGAATGGGAAAGTCTCCTGGCTTCACCCTAAAGTCTCCTGGCTCCACCCCCAAAGTCCCCAGACTCTCAAAAGAAGCCTGTTCAAGATGGTACTGTCCCCAGGGCCAACCCTAGACTGTCTGACACCCTAGGAAAGGTTAACTGCTGGCACCCCCCCCCCAAAAAACACATACAAACTGAAAATGTCACCCAGGGCTTCTTTTGTAGCAGGAATTCCTTTGCCTATTAGGCCACACACCCCTGATGTAGCCAATCCTCCTGAGCTTACAGTAGGCCCTGTATGAAGAGCCCTGTAAGGAATTCTAGCAGGACCTCCTTTGCATATTAGGCCACACACCCCTGATGGAGCCAATCCTCCTGAGCTTACAGTAGGCCCTGTACGAAGAGCCCACTAGGGCCAGCGGGGGAAACCTCCCCCTACATCGCTGGCGCAATGACATCACCCGGAAGTGATGTCCAGGTGATGTCATCTAAATGGCAGCGCCCGTGCAGGGCTGCTCTAAGCATTTCTGGGGAAACTCTATGGTTTTCCCAGATGCTCTAGCCATTTGGGAGGGAAAACTCTATGGTACAACAGGCACCATAGAGTTTTTACTTCCCAAATGGCTACAGTGTCCGGGAAAACCCTAGAGTTTTCCCAGAAATGCCTAGAGCACGTCATTGAGTCGTGTGCAATGTCCCCCACTGCAGGAAGCCAGGGACTTGGCAACTCTAGAGCCCTCCCTTTAGGCTCTTGGAGGATTAGCTACATCAGGGGGTGTGGCCTAATATGCAAAGGAGTTCCAGCAACAAAAAAAGCCCTGACATCACCTAATCACATGGGGGGTGCCCAATTCAGAGCCCACAGAAGGCCAGCGCCCTAGGCAATCACCTAGTTTGCCTAGTGGCAGGGCCAGCTCTGACTGTCCCCATAATAGAGAAGAAAGGCTAAACCTCCATATTCAAAGACAGCTGACCTCTGAATACTAGGAGATAACATCAGGGTGGAGGCCGTGGCCTCCATGCCCTGACAAGAAAACTTAACAATAAAGTCACATACATTCAATCAGACTAGGGTTGCCAAGACCAATTCAAGAAATATCTGGGGTTTGGGGAGCTATTTTTTGAGGTAGAGGCACCAAATTTGCAGCATAGCATCCGAGTTTCAAAAAGATTGAACCAGGGAGTCCAGTTCTAAAAGCCACAAAAGAAGCTGCCCCTATCCTTCATTATTTCCCAGGGAGGGAAGGCATTTTAAAGGTGTGCTGTCTAAGAACATAAGAGAAGCCATGTTGGATCAGGCCAGTGGCCCATCCAGTCCAACACTCTGTGTCACACAGTGGCCAAAAAAAAATTATATATATATATACACACACACATGCTTGTGGCCGCCACCACCTCCTGTGGCAGTGAATTCCACATGTTAATCACCCTTTGGGTGAAGAAGTACTTCCTTTTATCCATTTTAACCTGTCTGCTCAGCAATTTCATCGAATGCCCACGAGTTCTTGTATTGCGAGAAAGGGAGAAAAGTACTTTTTTTCTCTACTTTCTCCATCCCATGCATTATCTTGTAAACCTCTATCATGTCACCCCGCAGTCGACATTTCTCCAAGCTAAAGAGTCCCAAGCGTTTCAACCTTTCTTCATAGGGAAAGTGTTCCAGCCCTTTAATCATTCTAGTTGCCCTTTTCTGGACTTTCTCCAATGCTATAATATCCTTTTTGAGGTGCGGCGACCAGAACTGCACACAGTACTCCAAATGAGACCGCACCATCAATTTATACAGGGGCATTATGATACTGGCTGATTTGTTTTCAATTCCCTTCCTAATAATTCCCAGCATGGCGTTGGCCTTTTTTATTGCAAACGCACACTGTCTTGACATTTTCAGTGAGTTATCTACCACGACCCCAAGATCTCTCTCTTGGTCAGTCTCTGCCAGTTCACACCCCATCAACTTTTATTTGTAGCTGGGATTCTTGGCCCCAATGTGCATTACTTTGCACTTGGCCACATTGAACCGCATCGGCCACATCGACGCCCACTCACCCAGCCTCAACAGATCCCTTTGGAGTTCTTTAAATGTGGTGGCCAGAACTCCTTTCGGAGTTCAATTATGCTTGTCACACCCTTGCTCCTGGCTCCACCCCCAAAATTTCCTTGCTCCACCCCCAAAGTCCCCAAATATTTCTTGAATGGGACCTGGTAACCATAACCCTGAATAAAACTTTGTTGGCCTTAAAGATGCTACCGGAACAGAACTTTGTTCCATTGCTTCAGACCAACATGGCTGCTCACTTGGATCTATCTTCCACTGTGCAGGGCAATTTTTATACGGGTGAATATTCAATCATGAGAGTTCTGACCTACAATCAGAGGAACAGCCCAAGCACAAATGTGTTTCTTACTTCATTAAAACCAATTATTCTTGTCTCTCCAGCACAACCAACCCATCTTAGATAATCTTGAATTAACATCTTGGAAGGTCCCATCAGACGGCCTTCAATTCTAGCAGCCTGAATAGTCCACACCAATGTTCCCTCTAAGCTGCAGAGTCTTGTGAGCAAAAATTCTACTTTGTGAGCTACTGGCATTAAAGCTGTGAGCTCCTGCTTAAATTCTTGTGCTCTGGGGTCATCCTTCCTGAGCTAAGACAAAAACTGTGTGAGCTGGAGGCTAAAAATCTGTGAGCTAGCTCACACTAACTCAGCTTAGAGGGAACGCTGGTCCAGACTAGCCTCAGCTTGTCAGAATGTTGCAGCTATGCATGGATGGCCATACTTGGCACTTGGGAACTCCTTTGCATATTAGGCCATGCCCCTGATGTAGCCAATCCTCCTGGAGCTTACAGCAGGCCCTGTACGAAGAGCCCTGTAAGGAATTATAGCAGGACCTCCTTTGCATATTAGGCCACAGCCTCCTGAAGAAGCCAATCCTCCTGGAGCTTACAGTAGGCCTTGTACGAAGAGCCCTGTAAGGAATTCTAGCAGGACCTCCTTTGCCTATTAGGCCACACACCCCTGATGTAGCCAAACCTCCTGGAGCTTACAGCAGGCCCTGTACAAAGAGCCCTGTAAGGAATTATAGCAGGACCTCCTTTGCATATTAGGCCACAGCCTCCTGAAGAAGCCAATCCTCCTGGAGCTTACAGCAGGCCCTGTATGAAGAGCCCTGTAAGGAATTCTAGCAGGACCCTCCTTTGCCTATTAGGCCACACACCCCTGATGTAACCAATCCTCCTGGAGCTTCCAGTAGGCCCTGTACGAAGAGCCCTGTAAAGAATTCTAGCAGGACTTCCTTTGCCTATTAGGCCACACACCCCTGATGGAGCCAATCCTCCTGGAGCTTCCAGTAGGCCCTGTATGAAGAGCCCTATAAGGAATTCTAGCAGGACCTCCTTTGCATATTAGGCCACACACCCCTGATGTAGCCAATCCTCCTGGAGCTTCCAGTAGGCCCTGTACGAAGAGCCCTGTAAGGAATTCTAGCAGGACCTCCTTTGCCTATTAGGCCACACACCCCTGATGTAGCCAATCCTCCTGGAGCTTCCAGTAGGCCCTGTACGAAGAGCCCTGTAAGGAATTCTAGCAGGACCTCCTTTGCATATTAGGCCACACCCTCCTGATGTAGCCAATCCTCCTGGAGCTTACAGTAGGCCCTGCACGAAGAGCTCTGGAAGCTCTTGGAGGATTGGCTTCATCAGGGGCGTGTGGCCTGAATATGCTAGGGCTGCCAAGTTCCCGGGTTCTCCCACTCCAGAGGTTCCCAACCCACAGTCCTGCATTGGGCCGGTGGGGGGATTCTCCAAAGTTGCTGGCGCAATAACGTCATTTGCAAAACCTATTGTACCATAGAGTTTTCCCTCCCAAATTACTAGAGCAGGGGTGGAGAACAGTGGCTCTCCAGACATTTTTTGCCTATAACTCCCATCAGCCCCAGCCAGCATGGCCAATGGCTGGGGCTGATGGAGTTGTAGGCAAAAAACATCTGGAGAGCCACTGTTTCCCACCCCTGTGCTAGAGCCTCCAGGAAAACCACAGAGTTTTCCCAGGAGCTCCTAGAGTGGCCTGCATGTGGCTTCGCTGGCACTATGATGTCATTTGCAAAACCGTCCCCCTCCAGAGGCTGCAGGGGACTTGGCAACCCTAAAATATGCAAAGGAGTTCCTGCTACAAAAAAATCCCTAATGAAGACCACCAAGAACATCTAGGGTAGCTATACAGAGAAAGGCAATGGCAAACCACTTTGGGTTCTCTCTTGCCTTCAAAACCCCTTGAGGGATGCCCTAAGTCTGTTGTGACGTGACAGTGCTTTCTTATTGCTGTTGTTATTACTGTTATTGGTTGCCAGGTCCCCCCTGGCCACTGGCAGGGGATGGGGGGTTAGGGCTGCCCGATCCAGGATGGAAAATTCTGGAGATTTGGAGATGGAGCACAGAGAGGACAGAGGGACCACGGTGGGATACAATGCCAGAGAGACCACCCTCCAAAGCATCCGTTTTCTCTGTACTCTGAAGATGAATTGTAAAACTGGGAGATCCCTGTGTTCCACCTGGAGACTGGTGTCTCTAATTATTACATTTGTGGGTTTTTTAGCTTACAGCATGTACTGCTCTCATTAAAAGAGAGGCAAAAGAAGAAGGCAGGATTTCAGCTTCTCTTTTTCTTAAAAGCAGCAGAAATATTTTAATGGTTAATTCACATGATGTTTACCAAGATCGTAGCCCGTGCCCCAAGGCGACTTGAACAGAATGAACTCTGGGATATCTTCAAAACAGTAGCTAGTGCATAATTTATCAACCCGCAGACCCTGTTTTTGCCTAACAGCCACTTTTTTCTTTTTTACAAAATGGCCGCCACATGGAAACAACCCCCATGTTGCAGCCATTCCATGAGGCAGCTGCTCTAAGTGGCAGCCATTTTGTGACAACTAGCTCACCTCACAGAACAGAACCTGTTTTCATTATCTCTAGACTCTCAAGAAAGGTGCCAGAGAGCAGTTGTGACCGAGCAGGAGAGGACAGATGAGGAAGACCTGTCCCATTGAGGGAAATTCCTTGCAACCTGGCAGCCAAGAAACATTCAGCATCTCCCAGGAACACCAAGTGACCATGTTCTTAAAAACACATGGTCAGTGCTGATGCCACAGAACTAATCGATTTAGTTTACACTCATGGGTATGCACAGTATGAAGATAAAATGCAATACGAGCTCAAAAACAGTGTATAATCAGCAAGGCTTATTATAATTTTACATACACATCCCCACAATATATGCAAAACAATCAGAATACCATGTCATATTCATTCCAGTTGCCAATAAAACAAAAGTCCACAAAGGACCAATATATGCAACTCTTTGTAGTAATAGTAGTTACAGAGCTTTTTTTGAGCAGGAATGCACAGGAACCCACAGTTCCAGCTGGCTTGGCATCAGGGGGTATGGCCTAATATGCAAATAGGCCCACTGATGGACCTCCTGATGGCACCTGGGTTTTTTGGCCACTGTGTGACACTTAGTGTTGGACTGGATGGGCCATTGGTCTGATCCAACATGGTTTTTCTTATGTTCTTATGTGACACAGAGTGTCGGACTGGATGGGCCGTTGGCCTGACCCAACATGGCTTCTCTGATGTTCTTATGTGACACAGAGTGTTGGCCTGGATGGGCCATTGGCCTGATCCAACATGGCTTCTCTTACGTTCTTATGTGAAACAGAGTGTTGGACTGGATGGGTCACTGGCTGATCCAACATGGCTTCTCTTATGTTCTTCTGTGACACAGAGTGTTGGACTGGATGGGCCATCGGCCTGATCCAACATAGCTTCTCTTATGTTCTTCTGTAACACAGAGTGTTGGACTGGATGGGCCATTGGCCTGATCCAACATGGCTTCTCTTATGTTCTTCTGTGACACAGAGTGTTGGACTGGATGGGCCATTGGCCTGATCCAACATGGCTTCTCTTATGTTCTTATGAGTTCCTGCTGGGTTTTTTCTATTTAAAAAAGCCCTGGCTAGTTTACAATAATGACTCCATATGTATCAGTTTTCAACAAGGTGCAATAGGATCAAAAAGTCCGCTAAAACCAATGAACTGAAAGCTCACTTTCCTCTTTTTCCCATTAGGTTTATTGGACTTTTGGATCCTATTGGACTTTGTTGAAAACTAGTCCACGTGGAGTCATCATTGTGGGCTACTAGAGAGTTGCATATATTGTTCCTTTGCAGACTTTTGTTCTATTGCTAATTGGAATGAAGATGACATAGTGTTCTGGATGTTTTACATATATTATAGGGGTGTGTATGTGGAAGTCTGTAAAATTATAAGCACTGATGATTATATAAGTGTGATACACCAGTTTTGAGCCACTGCAGCATTCTTTTTCTTCACACTGTGATTCTAGGTGCTGTGAGTCTTTCTCGTGGTTGTTGCACTGGGTAGGCAATCTGCTTGCTCTTGGTTGACCATGAATTGGAAAGTAAGCCTGCTGAGAAGTTTTCAACTTGCTTTTGGCCATCACCCACCTTCCTGTCTAGCCACTCCACTGCATTCCTTGAACTTTTATTAAAAAAAAAATGGAACATGGCAGCTTTCGGACTTCATGCCAGTATAATTGCCAAATATGTCTCCCTGAGGTTTCTAGGAAAGAAGAAGAAGAAAGAAAAAGAGCCTTGTACGCTCTTGAAGGATTGGCTACATCAGGGGTGTGTGGCCTAATATACAAAGGAGCTCCTGCTAGAATGCCATCCCTGGGTCTTGGGATGCTGAATCTTGTACATTTGGGACAGACACAGCCAAAATGCACTCAGAATTTGACAGAAACCAAGATCCATATACCCTGACCTGGGTAGCCCAAGCTAGACAGGTCTTGTCAGATCTCAGAAGCGAAGTAGGGTCTGCCCTGGGAGACCTCCAGAAAATACCAGGGTCATCATGACACAACATAAACAGGCAATGGTAAACTGCCTCTGAACGTATCTTGAGAACCCTACGGTGTCACTAGGGCTTTTTGTGTGGCAGGAACACCTTTGCATATTAGGCTACGCCCCCATGATGTAGCCAATTCTCCTGGAGCTTACAGGAGGCCCTGTACAAAGGGCCCTGAAAGCCCTTGGAGGATTGGCTACATCAGGGGTGTGTGGCCTAATACGCAAAGGAGTTCCTGCTACCAACAAAAAAAGCCCTGGGTGTCACCATAAGTCAGCTGAGAGGACTTGACAGTCCTTTCCTCCACCACCAAGACACTTATACAGGACGTCTAACTCCCACTGATTTACGTGAAAATCAATAGGACTTGAAGACATTTACCAAATAGAGTCTCTTACATGTGCAGACTAAGTTTGGAGTCACACATCCATTGCAATGTTCCCAAGTTAATATGAGATGTCTTTGTCATCTATTTGTAGCACATCTTGGAGATGCCCCAGCACATATCCACACACATTGTTCAATGCTGGCTGTGTGGTGGTGGAGTCAAACTATCTATCTATCTATCTATCTATCTATCTATCTATCTATCTATCTATCTATCTATCTATCTATCTATCTATCTATCTACCTACCTACCTACCTACCTACCTACCTACCTACCTACCTATCATCTATCTCTATCTCTGGCTTTTTTTGTAGCAGGAACTCCTTTGCATATTAGGCCACACATCCGTGATGTAGCCAATCCTTCTGGAGCTTACAGGACTCTTAGTACAGGGCCTACTGTAAGCTCCAAGAGGATTGGCTACATCAGGGGTGTGTAGCCTAATATGCAAACAAGCCCTGTATCAATCTTTATCATCATCATCCATCTACATCATCACCCTCCTCTGTCTGTCTGTCCGTCCGTCCATCCATCCTCTATCATCTATCTATCTATCTATCTATCTATCTATCTATCTATCTATCTATCTATCTATCTATCTATCTGCCATCAAGTTCCAGCTAACTTACAGTGACCCCATACGGTTTTCAAGGCAAAAGACGCTTCAGAAGTGGTGTGCCATTGCCTACTTCTGTGTAGCGACCTGTGATCTTCCTTGGAGGTCTCCCATCCAAATATTAGCCAGCGCTGACTTTTCTTAGCTTCTGAGATGTGGCGGGATCAGGCTAGCCTAGGCTATTCAGGTCAGGGCATAAGGCGCTTGGTTTCTGTTAAATTCTGACTAAGAGTATTTTGGCTGTATCTCTCTTCCTAGAAGCACCTGGCTGGAGTCTGTTATGACCTTCTTATGGCACGAGTGAAGAATTGAGCCTCACATTCCACATTGAGCCCTTTCTTTACTGAACGGGTATTTCCTTTTTGGATCGGAAAACATCCATTAACTTTTGGAAGAATCACAGTCATGACTATGGATTTCTAAACTTGGATATGGAAAGAACTTGGGGGATTTGATTTATCTCCAGTGCCATAAAAGTTCTGGAAAGTTTAACCGAGGGTATGGATT
This sequence comes from Heteronotia binoei, assembly GCF_032191835.1. NCBI lineage: Eukaryota > Metazoa > Chordata > Lepidosauria > Squamata > Gekkonidae > Heteronotia > Heteronotia binoei. The sequence continues at coordinate 118,267,953 of NC_083230.1, forward strand.
TAGTCTTATCTTTTAGAAACGGAGTTATTTCTGTTAAAAGCTGATAAAACAGAATGCCCTCTTTAAAAATAAGGAAAGCATCCTTTCTTCTGCTAGTTGTTGGGTTTGGAAGTGGGGAGGAGAACGACTGCAGATTATCTTCAATGCCCAGACATCCTGTAGGTTTTTCCTAGGAAGTTAGTTTCATGCATAAAAAATATGGAACGGGGGGATACTCGAACTTTGTCCCAAATTAAAGCCTAACAAGAACTTTCCTTTCGCAAAAGCTGTTCGTTTTGGTTCAGTCAGCTACAGTTTCCGGTCTCTGGGTAAATAATGCCATGCCATTCTGGAGGGTCACAGCTTTCCTTTAAAAAGAAACAGCCCGAGTAAATCGAGAAGGACTCCTCCACTCTCTTTTGTAATTTGTGTGAAGAGAAATAGAGCAAGGACGGGCAATTTATACCTCTTTCCCCAAAGTGGTATTTTTACTTTAACTGCAGTGGCCCATTTGTCTTCCTTAGCAATCTGGCTTACACAGAGTTTTTTTAAAAAAAAGAACTCAGACCTCAATTGTCACTGAGACTGGTGTTAGACTCTGGGTAAAGATTCTTGTACTTGGGTATCTATACAATTTAATTTTTGAAGTAATGTCTCTTTCCTTTTTGGTGTTAGATATATTTGTTCAACAATTTTAAGTTAAGACTAAGCTAGGAGTAAGTTAGGAGTAACTAAGGTGTAAGTAGACCTCCATCTTGGGACACAGATGGGACAAGTTGTTCAAAGAGACAGAATTCCAGAGCCACTGAAGAGGCTTTCCCTTCTCCTATTAAGCTGGAAGTAGTTCTTCCGCCAAGAGACATAGTGTTCCTAGAACATCTCGTCCTAAGAAGAATGCATGAGGCAAGTGTGATGTGATTAGAATGCTGAATTAAGAACAGAAAGTTTTGGAATACAACAGGATAAACTGGAGAAAGGGAACCTACTGTCCTATACTCCCTCACCAAGGTGAAGGGATTAAAAAGGTACCGGATGGTTTATCCCGACCTGGATAACCCAGCTAAGACCAATCTCAACAGATCTCAGAAGCTAAGTAGGGTCATCCCAGGTCAGTTTTTGGATGGGAGATTACCAAGGAATACCAGGGTCAAGCAGAAGCAGGCAATGGTTAACCACCTCTGAGCTTCTCTTGCCTTGAAAATACATCCAAAATTAATTGAGAAAATTGTCTTTGACAGGAATAAAGGAAGAGATATAAAATGGGCGGAGAACCCCTTTCTGCACACTACATTAAAAGTTTGGATTAAATGGGAAAATAAATTGATTCCAGAGATATCCCCGCTGCTTCCCTTTTTATGCTACATCCCAATTTTTCTCATCTAGCTAACCAGAAAATTACGTCAAATGGGAAGATAAGAAGATTTATAGAACGAGAGACTTTTACGTTAATGGGACTCCTCTCACTGTAACACAAAGAAAAGAAAAATTGCAAGGAGGGGGTAACAAGAAGATGATGATGATGATGACATTGGATTTATACCCCACCCTTCACTCTGAATTTCAGAGCAGCTTACAATCTCCTTTATCTTCTTCCCCCTGTAAGGTATGTGGGGCTGAGAGAGCTCATAGAAATTGCCATTTCAAAGACAGCTCTGCGAGAGCTATGACTAGCCCAAGGCCATTCCAGCAGCTGCAAATGGAGGAGTGGGGAATCAAACCCGGTTCTCCCAGACAAGACTCTGCACACTTAACCACTGCACCAAACTGGCTCTCGAATTGGTTTGCGCTATACCAATTACATTATCTAATCGTAAACCCCATGGTAAAAGTTGTTGAAATTTGAACAAATTCTAATGCAACATGTTTTTGTGTGTAATTTGCCAAGTTATTTTAAAGTGTAAGCCACGCAGTCATCAGGTAGGTGGCAGCCAGTAGAAACCCTCATGCATAAGTAACCCTTGTTCACAGTGAACCTTTCCACTTGCCACAGCAAACTATCTTCTACAGGGCCTATCAGACCCCCGAGCAACTGGCTGTCATCTGCTTCCTTCTCCTTCTCTCGCTTCCTTCTGCATCACACCTTGCTTTGCAAGGCTTGCTCAATTGCACAGAAGCTACAGAGCAAAACCTCTGTTTTCTCAATTGTAAGTTTTTAAATATATACATATTTGATGTTTGTCTGGGTCCTTTATAAAATTTATATCTCTGCTACCTAATCTTAAATAGCTACATACATGGCCCAGCCTGACATGGCCCGGCCCAACAAGGTCTAATTTATGTCAGATTCAGCCCTCATAACAAATCAGTTCAATACTCCTGTTCTACATGGTAGGTGCGGACAGTTGCATAATAGAAGCACAGTTCTGTGCTTGGTTAGGACCGCCAACCTCTAGGTGGGGCCTGGAGATCTCCCAGAATTACAATTGGTCTTCAAGCAACAGAAATCAGTTCCCCAGGAGAAAATGGCTGCCTCGGAGGGTGGATTCTCTAGCATTACACCCCACTGAGGTCCTTCTCTTCCGTCTCCAGACTCCACCCCCAAATCTATAGGAATTCCCAAATCTCGAATTGGTAACCGTATGTTTTGTAGGGGCTCACAGCCTGATCAGGGCAGGATTGGAGAAAAGCAGAGTATACATGTGGAAGTGTTAAAAACTGCATGCCGTAATTTCACCACATCCTGAGACGTATCTGAAGAAGCAGAGGGGGGGGGGGTTGTAGCATACTAGGCCACACCCCTCTTCTTGGAGGATTGGCTACATCAGGGGTGTGTGGTCTATGATGCAAAGGAGTTCATGCTACAAAAAAAGCCCTGTGAGGAAGTGAGCAGTGACTCACAAAAGCTCATACTCTACCAACAAATTTTGTTAGTCTCTAATGTGCCACTGGACTCTTGTTCCTTTCTAGTGCTACAGACAAACAGCTATCCATCTCAATCTACATCCTGAGATAGTTGCATAACTCTACTTTGAGATCACAGACCGAAAATTGAATCCAAGGACCTAAATTGCATTTGAACTTCTTCAACAGGCAACTGCTGGCTCTCTTTCTTCTGTGGTATTGGCTAGAGTCAGAACTTAGATTGTAAATTTCTTGGGGGAAGGGGCTTACGTTACTGCCTTCTGATGATTTATTAAATCATCTGCAATCAGATCGCCTGGCACACTACACTTCCGGTGGCAAATGAAGAATGGAATCCAGACCATGCCACTGGCCAAGGGGGGAGGCATAAATGTTCCCCCAGCACATGCATGCTTCTCCCAAGGTGGGTCATTCCCTTGGAACTATTTACTCCGGCAGGGCAGAACCCCCTTCTCCCTATCAGAACAAATATCACATTTGGAGGACCAACTCAGATCAGAACAAACAATACTTTGGGGGGGCCAATTCAGATTAGGAAAGAGAGTCAATCCACCCATCGCTATGGCCCTGATTCATATTGGGTTTTTTCCCTTAACCACCACTTACAGAAGTTTAAAAGGACAGAAGATCTAAACTCCAAAGTTGCATCTAGTACTGCAGCTTTTTCCCCTGGCTGTTCTAGTAACTGGAAATTCAAAGGACTGAGCCCAGGACTGGTGATATGCAAAATATAACAACAGCACAATTCATTTCCAAGCACTAAAGAACACATCCCAAATAAATGAAGTTTTCAGAATTTTTAGGGAAGGAAGGACAGTACAGATTCATCAAAACAATTATCACATAAGGTGTCATTGGATTTCCCTCCCCCCTCCAAATTTTAGAACTGAGCAAAAGATAAAAATGCACAGTGAACAAGAACAATGAACATTATTCCAAGGTTCCACATCAATCCCAAGGCCATGAAAACCCATCAGATGGAAAGAGAGGCCCCAATTAGTCCTGTGACAGTTTCAAATTTTTTAGAAAAAATGGGTTTCAAGATACCCTTCCATGTTCAAGACAAAATCTTTTTTTCATGCCTGCCGCATGCTCCCCCCCAGTCCCCGTACCACCCTCCAGAACCTGTTCAATAAAATTATCATCCCTTGATTTAAAAAAAAAAGAATAAAAATATATAGATATATAATAGAGACATAGAAATGGTACATAACTTGGCAGGCATAGTGAAAAAGGGGGGAGAAGCTCTCTCAAAAACCCTCTTCTGTACAGACAGACAAGACTTTGGGCAGGGCTGCCCAGTCCCACTCCCTCCAGAAAGCTTTCCATCTTGGGCTGAGGAAATTCAAAAACACAACATGACAGGGAGGGAGAAAGAAAAAAGAAAATAAAGAAGTTAGTGCAGTTTTTGAGATTCAAGCCACTTACCAGCCTTCTCTTGGGCTTTATCAGGGGGCGGTTCTGCCCATTCATTTTATGATACAGTCCACAGGCGTTACAGAGATAATGCCCCGTGCCATCTCTCCTCCATAGTGGGGTTGAGGTAGCGCCACAGTTTACACACTCCCTGCCTTCTGGAAACAAGAGGGGACACAGTTCATTGAGAGACAGCAAGGGGAGAAACAGGGGAGTCGGAAGAGGTCTCAATATTCCCTCCATCTGACTCAACATCCCCTCCATCTGGTTCAATATTCCCGCCATCTAACTCAACATTCCCTCCCAGAGGGCCCAAAAGCCAGCAGTGTTGTGAAATAAAGACGGGGCCAGTTCAAAGTCACAATTAAATGAAGTAGAACCTGCCTTTTTCTGGCAGGCCAAATTACTACTGGTCTGAAATGGCAGTAGGATTTTTTAATTCATACTTATTTCTAGCCTCACCCAGACAGGACAACAATATAAAACCACCATAGAATAAGAGAAGCAACATGAAACAGCCACTGCAAAACTATACATTCTAAAAAAACATTTTTTTTTCTCTGTGGTAAGAAAAAAATTATATATATTAAATCCACCCCCGAAAATGTACACCTCTTTCTCCTAATGTATTTGCCACACAACATTTTAATTGTAACAAAACTCCTCGTTAATATAGAGATAGAATAAAATGTTCACAAGAAAGCCAAGAGTTCATAGAGTTTTTATTCTGAGCATTGAGACTATTTTGAAAAGGGACAGTCACTTGGAGTCCAGATACTCGCTCCACTTTTGAATTTGAGAAACTGATTGTGCAGTTTTGGGAAATCTTTCAGGGGCAATTTTGTCCATAGACAACTGAACTAAGGAAAAGTTTTGTGCACACTATGGACTTTGCTATATGCATTGTTTTGCTCCTTACTTTTTTAAAACACATTCATCATGTCATCTATTTTCTTGGACAAATTTCCCACTTTTTTTTTTTAACTAGATCAAGGTTTATTTAGGAATTAACATACTTGATAGGAAAGAGGAGACATAGAGATGGGTTCCTAACTACATCTCTAGCTGAAAGAGAGGGTAAGATTGATTATGGCATTCCTGAAAAGAAAGGGGAAATTACCCAAAGAGTAGCAATCTGGAGACAGACAAGGAACAACACTGAACAGGAGAGAAGATGCTGACCTCACTATCCTATCTAATTGTCTTCTTGCAACCCCTGCGAGGTCTTCTCTTCTTCTTTGTACAATAGATGTTGCCTTTTCCTATACCCCTTCTCAAGGTCTGATGTACAAAGTCTACCAGATTCATCTTCTTATGTAGACATTCAAACTTTCCTCGAGAAAGTGACTTCATGACTATATCTGCAATCATATCATCATTCGTACGACAGTATTCCAACTCAACAAGCCTTTCTTCTTGCATGTTTCCTACTAGGTGGTGCTTCATATCCATGTGTTCAGTTCTTGAGCTGATCTTCTCTGTCTGTGCAAGTTTTATGCGCACTTGGTTGTCTGTATGTTTCTGCTGTGGATGCATACTCAGCTTTGATGGAGGACACAGCTACAGTTTCTTGCTCCCTACTGCTCCAGCTGACCATTCCACTGCCGTAGAAGAATAAATGTCCACCAGTTGACTTTCTGTCTTTAGTATATCCTGCCCAGTCTACATCCATATATTCCATTAATCTGGGATTGCCCCTTGTTGGTTACTTTCATTTCAGATGTGCAGTGCCATGCAGGTACTTTCACTTGTTTCTTTGACACCATTTAATGCAACCGAGGCAAGAACAGACATTAAATTTTGATAATACGGACGGGGAAAGGACAACAGCTGTTTCATCCCAAGCGGGGAGAATCCATCAAGGGAACTTGAACTTCCCAATCAAACCAGAGGCCATGAAATTCAGTCTCATCCCTCGAGCATCTCAGGAGAAGAAATTTCTCTGAAATGATTTTCAGCTCTCTTCTGACTCCACTCAACAATTGTCCTAAATCTGGACTGCCACACGCTTCATTCCAAAGGTAAGTTTCCCACGACAACCCATTAAGTCAAGCACTTGAGCAAAGAGAGCTGGGATACTGGGCATTGATCTGGAATGGACATCTTGGGGGATTTTTTTTTTAAGTTTTCTTCTTGGAGTCCTAAAGTTTCACGTCACCTTTGGATAATGCTTCTATCTACTGCTGAGGCGATGAAGAAAAAGAAGAAGAAGAAGATATTGGATTTCTATCCCGCCCTCCACTCCGAAGAGTCTCAGAGCGGCTCACAATCTCCTTTACCTTCCTCCCCCACAACAGACACCCTGTGAGGTAGATGAAGATATTGGATTTATATCCTACCCTCCACTCCGAAGAGTCTCAGAGCGGCTCACAATCTCCTTCACCTTCCTCCCCCACAACAGACACCCTGTGAGGTAGATGAAGATATTGGATTTATATCCCGCCCTCCACTCCGAAGAGTCTCAGAGCGGCTCACAATCTCCTTTACCTTCCTCCCCTACAACAGACACCCTGTGAGGTAGATGAAGATATTGGATTTATATCCCGCCCTCCACTCCGAAGAGTCTCAGAGCGGCTCACAATCTCCTTTACCTTCCTCCCCCACAACAGACACCCTGTGAGGTAGATGAAGATATTGGATTTATATCCCGCCCTCCACTCCGAAGAGTCTCAGAGTGGCTCACAATCTCCTTTATCTTCCTCCCCTACAACAGACACCCTGTGAGGTGGGTGGGGCTGGAGAGGGCTCTCACAGCAGCTGCCCTTTCAAGGACAACCTCTGCCAGAGCTATGGCTGACCCAAGGCCATCTCAGCAGGTGCAAGTGGAGGAGTGGGGAATCAAACCCGGTTCTCCCAGATAAGAGTCCGCACACTTAACCACTACACCAAACTGGCTCTCCAAACTGGCTGAAGAAGGAGGAAGAAGGAGGAAGAGGAGGAAGAGGAGATTGGATTTATACCCCGCCCTTCACTGGGAGTCTCAGAATGACTTAGAATCTCCTTTCTCTTCCTCTCCCCACAACAGTAACCTGTGAGAGAGGTGGGGCTGAGAGAACTTTGAGAGTGCTGTGACTGACCCAAGGTCACCCAGCTGGCTTTATGTGGAGGAGTGGGGAATCAAACCCAGTTCTCCAGATTAGAGTCCGTCACTCTTAACCACTACAGCAAATTGTAAGGCATGTATCTCTAAAAGGCATTAAGCAATATCTTATATGTTACCTAGCTATAGTGAAAGAGCATAAATCCTTACCTGCCCCGGAGGAATAGGGGGGAGCAGGGGTGGAATTCTAGCAGGAACTCCTTTGCATATTAGGCCACACCTCCCTGATGTAGCCAATCCTCCAAGAGCTTACAAAAAAGAACCTTGTAAGCTCTTGGAGGATTGGCTATATCAGGGAGGTGTGGCCTAGTATGCAAACGAGCTCCTGCTAGAGTTCCACCCCTGGAGGGGAGCAATATAAATAAATCTGAAATGTAATTTTAAACATCACCTCTATATTTGCTTGTCTTTGATAATCTAAGTCCTGCCCTGAGAGTTAAGCTTCAGTTACTTAAAGCTGTTCAAGCTAGGGTTTTGGCTAACCTTCCGGAAACAATGTCACATGACCAGGAGTGGAATTCTAGCAGGTGCTCCTTTGCATATTAGGCCACACACCCCTGATGTAGCCAATCCTCCAAGAGCTTACAGCAGGCCCTGTACAAAGAGCCCTGTAAGGAATTCTAGCAGGTGCTCCTTTGCATATTAGGCCATACACCCCTGATGTAGCCAATCCTCCAATACTCCGCTCTGAGCCCCCAAACGGGGGAATGGGCGGAATGTAAATAAATAAATAATAATAATTTTTAAAAGAGCTTACAAGGCTCCTTTTTTTGTAAACTGTTGGAGGATTGGCTATATCAGGGTGGGGGGTGGCCTAATATGCAAAGGAGCTCCTGCTAGAATTCCACCCCTGCACATGACTAGAAGCAAGTTAACTCTCAAGAATCTGTACTCGCCCTGAATACAGAGGGTGCCATTTTACCAGCTGCTCATGGGCAGAGTTGATCAAGGGACCCAATTATCTCGCCCAACCCAGTCTGTCCTTAAGCAGGCTACCTTGTGCACCAAAGCCTTCCCAAGATCGTGTACGTGATAATGTTAGCAAATTGCTGCAAATGCTCTAAAGTCATCCAGACTCACACAGACACAAAGGATCAGTGGAGGTGCTATTAGTCGCGTAATTGTATTTTCACATATTCAGCCCTCTTAGCCCGACGCCTCCCTTCCTCTGCTGTTGTTTCTCACAGTTGAAAATTGAGATTGTAATCTCTTCGGGGCAGGGATCAGACTTTTGTTTGTTTGCTTGGCTCATGTCAGCCGGTGATGCATCCCGTTAATGAAGAAGACTGAAAACATTTGATCGTCACTAACGTCATTAGGACATCTTTTGACAGCTGTCCGCTGTGGGCTTCTGAGGTTCTCCTACAGCAGATGCCTGCATCGATCTATGAAGCTTTGAACCGCTTTCCCCTTCCCTAGGACCTCTCAGCCCCACCTACCTCACAGGGTGTCTGCTGTGGGGGAGGAAGGTAAAGGAGATCGTGACTGGTCTGAGATTCAGAGTGAAGATCCAATAATTCAATATATTGTGACCAGTGTTCCCTCTAAGCTGAGTTAGCGTGAGCTAGCTCACAGATTTTTAGCCTCCAGCTCACGCATTTTTGTCTTAGCTCAGGAAGGAGGACCCTAGAGCACACTCATCGATGCAGTAACTCATGACTTTCATGCCAGTAGCTCACCAAGTAGAATTTTTGCTCACAAGAGTCTGCAGCTTAGAGGGAACACTGAACATAGGAGCATATGAAGGTGCCTTATACTGAATCAGACCCTGGGTCCATCAAAGTCAGTGTTGTCTGCTCAGACTGGCAACAGCTTTCCAGGGTCTCAAGCTGAGGTTTTTCGCACCTATTTGCCTGGACCCTTTTTTGGAGATGCCGGGGATTGAACCTGGGACCTTCTGCTTCCCAAGCAGATGCTCTGCCACTGAGCCACCGTCCCTCCCCATTAAAGTAAATAGTCTCAAGGACAAATGTTTGGCCACGGTGTGAGACAGGATGCTGGATTTGATGGACCACTAGTGAACATACGAAGCTGCCTTATACTGAATCAGACCCTCGTCCATCAAAGTCAGTCTTGTCTACTCAGGCTGGCAGCAACTCTTCAGGGTCTCCAGCTAAGGTTTTACACACCTACTCGCCTGGACCCTTTTTAGTTGGAGATGCCGGGGATTGATCCTGGGACCTTCTGCTTACCAAGCAGATGCTCTACCACTGAGCCACCATCCCTCCCCTGACTGGCAGCAACTCTCCAGGGTCTCAATCTGAGGTTTTTCACTCCTATTTGCCTGGACCCTTTAGTTGGAGATGCTGGGGATTGAACCTGGGACCTTCTGCTTACCAAGCAAATGCTCTACCACTGAGCCACCGTCCCTCCCTCTTCTGATATCTGTCCAGATTGGGCTACCTGAGGCCAGCCAGGTCAGTGCTCATTCAGGAATAGCCCACATTATTGATATCTCTTTTGTTTCTCAACTAAAAGGCAAACAGTATTGAACTGCCGCCACAAAAGGACCAAAGCAGCCAAGATGGAGAACAATTTCATTACCACCCCGCTACCGGAAAGCGAGCTGTTCCCTGAGCGGCCTCAGGAGGACCCCCATTTATCAACAGACAGTGCAGCCCACTTGTTGAGCCCTTCCCAGTGCTCACAGAAACACCTCCTCCCCATCTCAATAGCTGCCTCGTGTTTCCAGTGGGTAAAACTGTGGAGTCATTGCCCACTTGTCTACCACAAGGTTGTCAATGTCGAGGTTAGGTTGGCAGATATTCTCAGGGGTGGAATTCTAGCAGGAGCTCCTTTGCATATTAGGCCACACACCCCTGAAGTAGCCAATCCTCCGAGAGCATGCAAAAAAGAGCCTTGTAAGCTCTTGGAGGATTGGCTACATCGGGGGTGTGGCCTAACATGCAAAGGAGCTCCTGCTAGAATTCCACCCCTGGTGGGGGGCCACAGCTGTCCAAAAGAAAACAAGCCTAGAATACAGTTTGGTCCACTGAGTTAGACCATCTGCAAAGATCCTGGCTTGAGGCTGGGGATGCCAACACCCAGGGGGTAGCTGGTGATCTCCCCCCATTACAGTGGATCTCCATACAACCAGGGTCAGTTCCCCCGGAGAAAATGGCTGCTTTGTTGGACTCTAGACCAGAGGTGGCCAAACTGCTGCTCAGGAGCCACACTTTTTTGTCTTTTAGGGGTTTTTTATTTACACATTTGTACGCTAGGATTCTATAGTTTTGCTAGATTCCTTTCAGGAGCCACATGTGGCTCTTTCACACACATTGTGTGGCTCCGCCTCAAAACATCCAGGAAATTCCCCACCAAGAGCCAGCAGCCCTAGAGGCTGATCGGACAGCCATTCAAGCTAACCCAGTTCTTTCCACGATTTTTCCAGAAATGTCGTCAAGCTGCACCAAACTGGTCATAAAAGGAAGATTCCTCCACTTAATGCCATCCCGGTACCTAAAGGCAAACTGGCTGGTCCCCGGGCCGATGGCGGAAGTTGTACGAATGGGCCACCCACAGACAAGGAAGGGGTTTGCGCTCAAAGGGTTTCCCAGGAACGTAGGGTGGGGCGGGGGGGGGGACATAACTTTTAAAATTACCCAGATGAGGAAACCCTGCCCCTGCTCCAGGTCGGGATTTCGGAAGGTGCTCCAGAAAAGACAGAACATTACGAGTAGTCAGCGCTAGTTAAAAATGGGGAGGGCTTTTTTTGAGCCGGAACGCACAGAAACACAGTTCCAGCTGGCTTGGTGTAAGGTGGTGTGGCCTAATATGCCAATGAGTTCCTGCTGGGCTTTTTCTACCCAAAAGCCCTGTGCGGAACAATGGTGACATCAGGGGGTGTGGCTTAATATGCAAATGAGTCCCTGCTGGGCTTTTTCTACAAAAAAACCCTGTGAGAAACAATGGTGATGTCAGGGGGTGTAGCCCAATATGCGAATGAGTTCGTGTTGGGCTTTTTCTGCAAAAAAAAAAAGGCCTGCGTGAAACAATGGTGCCGTCAGGGGTGTGCGGCCTAATACACAAATGAGTTCCTGCTTGCTCCTGTGTGGAACAATGGTGCTGTCAGGGGGTGTGGCCTAATATTCAAATGAGTTCCTGCTGAACTTTGTCTACAAAAAAGACTGTGTGGAGCAATGGTGATGTCAGGGGTGTGGTCTAATATGCAAACGAGCTCCTGCTGGGCTTTTTCTACCAAAAAAAAGCCCAGGGGAGGAGGCTTTTAAGATTGGCCTGATGAGGTGCTCTGTGGACAAAACTAAAATCACAGAATCATAGAGTTGGAAGGGAACTCCAGGGTCATCTAGTCCAACCCCCTGCACAATGCAGGAAACTCACAAATCCCTCCCCCTAAATTCACAGGCTCTTCATTGCTGTCAGATGGCCATCTAGCCTCTGTTTAAAATCCTCCAGGGAAGGAGAGCCCACCACTTTCCGGGGAAGCCTGTTCCACTGAGGAACCGCTCTAACGGTCAGGAAGTTCTTCCTAACATTGAGACAGAAACTCTTTTGATTTAATTTCAACCTGTTGGTTCTGGTCCTACCTTCTGGGACCACAGAAAACAATTCCACACCATCCTCTCTATGACAGCTCTTCAAGGTCTTGAAGACGGTGATCATATCACCTCTCAGCCGCCTTCTCTCCAAGCTAAACATGCCCAGCTCTTTCAACCTTTCTTCATAGGACTTGGTCTTCAGACCCCTCACCATCCTCGTCGCCCTCCTCTGGACCCGTTCCAGCTTGTCTATATCCTACTTAAACTGTAGTGCCCATTTGGAAGATGCCCATTGGAAGATGGCGCTGAATCACTCCATGGATCTCCAACTTGACCTAAATAAACACCCGCTAAGCATCCTTCTCAGATCCATCTCAGATTGGCCTCCTGCTTAATCCAGCCCCTCCCTTGGCTCGATTAGACCAGGACACAAATACGAGTGAGTGATTCAGTTTCCTCTTGTGCCATGCTTGCCCCAATCAGTCTGCCCTGGCATGGATGCTCCATTAATGGGTGCTTCCAATCCCTGACCTGGTTGGCCCAGGATAATCTGTTCTCATCAGATCTCAGAAGGTAAGCAGGGTCGGCCCTGGGTTGTACTGGAATAGGAGACCATCAGGGAACACCCAGGTTGGGATGCAGAAACAGGTGATGGCAAACTGCCTCTGAATATCTCTTGCCTTGAAAATCCTTCTGGGTCACCATAAGTCCGCTGGGACTTGATGGCTCTTTCTACCACCAATTTGGTAACTACCAGGGCTTTTTTTGTAGCAGGAACTCCTTTGCATATTAGGCCACACACGCCTGATGTAGCCAATCCTCCTGGAGCTTACAGCAGGCCCTGTACGAAGAGCCCTGTAAGGAATTCTATCAGGACCTCCTTTGCCTATTAGGCCACACACCCCTGATATAGCCAATCCTCCTGGAGCTTACAGCAGGCCCTGTATGAAGAGCCCTGTAAGGAATTCTAGCAGGACCTCCTTTGCATATTAGGCCACACACCCCTGATGTAGCCAATCCTCCTGGAGCTTACAGCAGGCCCTGTACTAAGAGTCCTGTAAGCTCTTGAAGGATTGGCTACATCAGGGGCAGTGGCCTAATATGCAAAGGAGTTCCTGCTACAAAAAAAGCCCTGGTGGAAACTAATGGAATCCAATTCACAACAGGTCCCATTGATTTCAATGAGATGAATATGTTACTAACTTTCTTCAGGACGGGATCAAAATGTTAGTACCGTAATCTGCGAACTTGGACTATAGCTGTGCCCAAGAAAACATACATTTTGCACGTGTTTAGTACTTCCATGAAAGCCAATAAGCTTTCACACTAAGATATATACAGTGCTCCTCCCTCCTCGCTTTCCAAAGGTATTTCAAGAGCCAAAAAGGAAATCAGTCTCTCTTTTCCTCTCCAAATACAACAAAGTACCACTTCCACCTAATGCCAAATCTCGAGTGAATGTGCAGCATCTTGCTCAAAGCAAAAATTTTGTAGAAAAGTTAAGGGAAGCTATTGTGAAGTCAACAATGTCAACAAATTTCCTCCCAATTTTCCCAAAAATGAAGCTAAAGAACATAAGAGAAGCCATGTTGGATTAGCCCAACAGCCCGTCCAGTCTGTCATACAGTGGCCAAAACCCAGGTGCCATCAGGAGGTCCACCAGTGGGGCCATAAGAACAGAAGAGGTTGGATCAGGCCAATGGCCTAGCCAGTCAAACATTCTGTGTCACACAATGGCCAAAACTCAGGTGCCATCAGGAGTTCCACCAGTGGGGCCATAAGAACAGAAGAGGTTGGATCAGGCCAATGGCCCAGCCAGTCCAACATTCTGTGTCACACAATGGCCAAAACTCAGGTGCCATCAGGAGGTCCACCAGTGGGGCCATAAGAACAGAAGAGGTTGGATCAGGCCAATGGCCCAGCCAGTCCAACATTCTGTGTCACACAATGGCCAAAACTCAGGTGCCATCAGGAGTTCCACCAGTGGGGCCATAAGAACAGAAGAGAAGCCATGTTGGATCAGGCCAATGGCTCAGCCAGTCCAACATTCTGTTTCACACAGTGGCCAAAACCCAGGTGCCATCAGGAGGTCCACCAGCAGGGCCATAAGAACATAAGAGAAGCCATGTTGGATCAGGCCAATGGCCTATCCAGTCCAACACTGTGTCATAACGTGGTAAAAAAAACCCAGTTGCCATTAGGAGGAAATAGGAAGGGTGAAAATTCTAATGAGATGTCAAGGGAAATTTCAGTGAAAGAAATTTCTCAGAATGATTTCACAGTGTTGCGATTTTTGTGTTTGTTAAGTGCTGTCCACTTACTTCTGACTTATGGCAGCACAATGAATGAATGAATGAATGATCTCCCAAATGCATTAGGAAAGAGCAAAAGTCCAGTAGCGCCTTAAAGACTAACAAAATTTGTGGCAGGGTAGGAGCTTTCATGAGTTAGTGCTCATTTCAGATATCTGTGACTCACGCACTGGTGGACCTCCTGGTGGGTTTTGGCCACTGAGCACAAAGTCTTTAAGATACTACTGGACTCTTGCTCTTTTCAGCTGCTACAGACAGCTACCCATCTTGATCTCTCTCTCAAATCTTCTGTCATTGGCAGCCTTGCTCAGATCTTTCAAACTGATGGCCATTGCTTCAGCCATCATAACTAATGGCAGCTGATGGATCTGTGCACCATTACTTTGACTAAGCTACTTTTATCGCTCTAGGACCATCATTAACAAGGACTTCACATGCTTGTCCTGTGTTGGGTGAAGAAGCACTTTCTTTTGTGCAAGCTAAACTGGGATCGATAAAAGGAAGTACTTTTCTGACAGCTCAATTGTGATCGATAAAAGGAAGTACTTCTTCACCCAAAGAGTAATTAACACATGGAATTCGGTGCCTCAGGAAGTGGTGGAAGTTACAGGCATAGACAGCTTCAAGAGGGGATTGGATAAACATCTGGAGCACAGGTCCATTGGTGGTTATTAGCCTCAAGGTAACCTCTGGGGAGGGACGGTGGCTCAGTGGTAGAGCATCTGCTTGGTAAGCAGAAGGTCCCAGGTTCAATCTCCAACTAAAAAGGGTCCAGGCAAGTAAGCATGAAAAACCTTAGCTTGAGACCCTGGAGAGCTGCTGCCAGTCTGAGTAGACAATACTGACTTTGATGGAAGATTATAAGAGAAGCCATGTTGGATGAGCCCAACAGTCTGTTCAGTCTAACACTCTGTCATACAGTGGCCAAAACCCAGGTGCCATCAGGAGGTCCCCCAGTGGGGCCATAAGAACAGAAGAGGTTGGATCAGGCCAATGGCCCAACCATTGACTCAGTATAAGGCAGTTTCATATGTTCATAAGGTATAGATGGAACACTCTGTCTGGGGCAATGATGCTCTGTATTCTTGGTGCTGGGGGGAGCAACAGGGGGAGGGCTTCTGGAGTTTTGGCCCCACTGGTGAACCTTCTGATGGCACCTGGGTCTTGACTACTATGTGACACAGAGTGTTGGACTGGATGAGCCATTGGGCTGATCCAACATGGCTTCTCTTATGCTCTTAGCTCTAAGTCTTTAACTAGATCAAGGTTATTCCCACTCAAGTTGTTTCACCAAGGGAGAGTTTGCTTTTTATCACACACAAGATCCCAAGTCAACCCATTGGTTCAGCTAGTTCAGTATCATGCAGGATCACCTCTCAGGGATCTCAGGCAGAGAAGGGTCCTTCACATTGTCTGATACTTGTGCTCCTATAACAGGATCTGCTAGGGAGAGAATTGGAGACCTTTTGGATGCAAAGTCTGTGCCCTTTTGGATGCAAAGAGCCACAAACCCCCAGGAAGTTCTAGTGGTGAAATTTCTAAAGCCTCGGTGCATCCAGGAGTTAAACAGATGTTGGATCGCTGGGTTCTTTATTCTCAGGTGTCATTTTGGTTAAGGGACATTCTCTTACTTCAAAGGCCTGTGCCTTTCTGGAGACCATAGATCTGTCCACCCAACCATCTATGACCCAAACTCTATGGACGCTCCTTATTGCAGAATTCTACAGAACAGACATCTCCAAATGCCACACTTAAAACGGCACTCAGGAAACTATCCAACCTCTTAAGGCTGACTCCTTTTTATCCTGCCCAGGGACTTCTGCCTGTAGTAGTCATTTTTCTCACCACTTTGCTTTCCATAGCCTGGAAACCAGCTGAATATCATTCTTACGGAACTGTCATGAAACAATTCAGGTACAGGATAACAAAACCATCCCCAAAAAGTAGCTGGCCACCTCCTGGCTGACTCAGCCCCACAATGCATAGGGATCCTAGAAGATGGGAAGCCTCAGTCTCTACATTTGACTGTAGCAGTCACAGCAACAACACAAGCCTTATATTCTTATCTGCTATGGTTCCTCTGCTATAAAAGGAGATTAATCCTGTCCATTACAAGTGCTGTTGGAATGATAAATCAGGGAGTCGGTTTGCAATCCCAGAGAACCAGCCTGCTGTTGAAGGGGAGGAGGCTGTGGCTCACCGGTAGAATATCTGCTTGGCATGCAGAAGGTCCCAGGTTCAATCCCTGGAATCTCCAGTTAAAAGGATGGGATAGGAGGTGATGCAAAAGACCTCAATTTGAGACCCTGGAGAGCAGCTGCCAGGAAGAATAGACAATACTGACTTGGATGGACCAGTTCAGTTTAAGACATCTTCATGTGTTCAGGGGTTGTTACTTTAAGAGTCTCACAGAGCTCCAAAGAGACTGAAGTTGAGGTCGCTACCATTCCACTGATAATTGAAGCATTTTTCAAGATCTAGCTGAAAGCCAAGCTCTGTTTCCAACAGAAGCTACTCAGGTGCCTCTGATAAGCCCACAAGCAGTACGGGGAGGTAGCAGGTCCTTCTTGCTATTGGCTGCCAATGGCTGGCATTCAAAGATATTCTGCTCTGAACCTGGAAGCTCCAATTTGCCATCGTGCCAGTCCTAGCAACCACAAGGATTTGCTGGGAAGACCCCTGTTTGAATCTTGCCCTATCCGTGAATTTTTGGCCACTGTGTGACACAGAGTGTTGGACTGGATGGGCCATTGGCCCGATCTAACATGGCTTCTCTTATGTTCTTATGTGACACAGAGTGTTGGACTGGATGGGCCATTGGCCTGATCCAGCATGGCTTCTCTTATGTTCTTATGTGACACAGAGTGTTGGACTGGATGGGCCACTGGCCTGATCCAACATGGCTTCTCTTATGTTCTTATGTGACACAGAGTGTTGGACTGGATGGGCCATTGGCCTGATCCAACATGGCTTCTCTTATGTGACACAGAGTGTTGGACTGGATGGGTCACTGGCCTGATCCAACATGGCTTCTCTTATGTTCTTATGTGACACAGAGTGTCGGACTGGATGGGCCACTGGCCTGATCCAACATGGCTTCTCTTATGTTCTTATGTGACACAGAGTGTCGGACTGGATGGGCCACTGGCCTGATCCAACATGGCTTCTCTTATGTTCTTATGTGACACAGAGTGTTGGACTGGATGGGCCATTGGCCTGATCCAACATGGCTTCTCTTATGTTCTTAAGTGACACAGAGTGTTGGACTGGATGGGCCACTGGCCTGATCCAACATGGCTTCTCTTATGTCCTTATGTTCTAATTGCCTGAACCAAAGGCTCCTTGAAAGCCGGATCGCTGTTCCTAGTGGATACATCCAACCCATCTTCGTGGACAGTAAATGGCTTTTCCCGGGGGGGGGGGGGTTGGTAGAAAAAGCCCAGCAGGAGCTCATTTGCATATTAGGCCACACCCCTGTTACCTACCAGACGGAACTGCGTTCCTATGTGTTCCTTTCTCTCCCTTTGTCTCTGCCCGGTGGCCCTAAGCAACTGCTGGATCCTCCCATGCCTGCCACCAAGACTTTTTTTGTAGCAGGAACTCCTTTGCATATTAGGCCACACACCCCGGAGGCAGCCAATCCTCCAAGAGCTTACGGGGCTCTTTGTACAGGGCCTACTGTAAGCTAGGGTTGCCAAGTCCAATTCAAGAAATATCTGGGGGCTTTGGGGGTGGAGCTAGGAGACATTGGGGTGGAGCCAGTCACAAGGTTGCGACAGGCATAACTCAACTCCAAAGAGAGTTCTGACCCTCACATTTAAAGACACTGCACACCTTTTAAATGCCTTTCCCGCCGCTGGAAATAATGAAGGATAGGGGCACCTTCTTTTGGGGTTCATAGAAGTGGACCGCCTTGTCCAATCCTTTTGAAACTTGGAGGGTGTTTTGAAGAGAGGTACTGGATGTTATGCTGAAAATTTAGTGCCTCTACCTCAATAAACAGCCCCCCATCCAGAGCCCCAGATACCCTCAGATCAATTCTCAATTGTAGCCTATGGGAATCGGTCTCCATAGGGAATAACGGAGTGCCCAGCAGACATTTCCCTCCCCCCCCCCTGCTTTCTGATGACCCTGAAGCAAGGGGAGGACCTCCAAACCGGGGGATCCCCTGCCCCCACCTGGAGATTAAGTAACCCAATATAAATAGAGAATCACAGATAAATGACTAGCAAGGGAGCCCCTAAGGGTTCTGTGATTAAACCAGCCTCCAATAATAAACGATTTTTCTTTAAAGTTTATAAAAGAACCATAAATAAACACTTAAAGCAATGAATTGTACATAAGGTGAAGTCATACAGTATGCACAGTCCTTTAAAGGACAAGATTAGGTGAAGTTATGCAGTAAGCACAGTCTTTTTTGGGACCGATAAGCCTCCAAATGATTTCAGCCAAGAACTGGCAAAGTAGAGTCTTCTTCACAAGACAAACTGCTGTAGAAAAAAAGCCAACAGTAGCAGACAGCTACGAGGGCGGCGCCTCTCTGCCTCCGTTTCTCTGAAGCTTCCACAGGCTTAATGCAAAAGATTACAATTTTGATAACGGAAATTAATCCAAATGCAATGAAAGTTGTGTTTATGATGTGGTGCTCCAGCGACCATCTGTCTGCTACTGTTGGCTTTTTTTCTACAGCAGTTTGTCTTGTGAAGAAGACTCAACTTTGCCAGTTCTTGGCTGAAATCATTTGGAGGCCTATTGGGCCCAAGAAAGACTGTGCATAATATATAACTTCACCTAATCTTGTCCTTTAAAGGACTGTGCATACTGTATGACTTCACCTTATGTACAATTCATTCTTTAAGTGTTTATTTATGGTTCTTTTATAAACTTTAAAGAAAAATTGTTTATTATTGGAGGCTGGTTTAATCACAGAACTCTTAGGGGCTCCCTTGCTACCCACCTGGAGATTGGCAACCCTACTTCTGCATCTTTGTGATATATACCGCTTTCACCATCTGGCATCTCTCTTTAGAGCTATTTTCTCTCCCTTTGGCTCTGCCCGGTGGCCCTATGCAGCGACCGGACCCTCTCATGCCTGCCGCAATTGGATGATCACAGGAGTCAGCTTTACAGGAACATTGGGCCCGACTGCTGACACAACCCACACTGAAGTGCTACGAAACCTCAAAGAGCCCTATGTAAACAGGCGTCAGGACAATTTTCTTCTCGCCGCCTGCAACGCACAGGGGTGAGGAGAGGGCAAACCAACTCCACCTTCTATTTCTTGAACAATCTGACTCTCCTTCTATCCGGGTTTTGGGCATTATGGGAATAATTATTTTGAATAAACTTCTCAGTACTCAAACCTCCCACACTCTGTCAAGGACTAAGACTTCTCTATAGGAGGTGCTGGCGGCTACAAGTATAGACAGCTTCAAGAGAGGGTTAGATAAAAATATGGAGCAGAGGTCCATCAGTGGCTATTAGCCACAGTGTGTGTGTGTGTGTGTGTATAAAAATTTTGGCCACTGTGTGACACAGAGTGTTGGACTGGATGGGCCATTGGCCTGATCCAACATGGCTTCTCTTATGTCCTTATGTGACACAGAGTGTTGGACTGGATGGGCCATTGGCCTGATCCAACATGGCTTCTCTTATGTCCTTATGTGACAGAGTGTTGGACTGGATGGGCCATTGGCCTGATCCAACATGGCTTCTCTTATGTTCTTATGTGACACAGAGTGTTGGACTGGATGGGCCATTAACCTGATCCAACATGGCTTCTCTTATATTCTTATGTGACACAGAGTGTTAGACTGGATGGGCCATTGACCTGATCCAACATGGCTTCTCTTATGTTCTTATGTGACACAGAGTGTTGGACTGGATGGGCCATTGGCCTGATCCAACATGGCTTCTCTTATGTTCTTATGTTCTCCGCAGATGGGAACCCCTTTTAAGGTGGAATCCAGGTTCCTCTCCTCTTTCCTTTATTCTTCCACAAGAGGAATACCTCACTTTACTAGCTATACATTGACAGTCTCCACTCTTCTTTACTTTCTCTTTATCTGACAACTCATTTGTGTATTACTTTGTAATGGTAACTATTGCTAAGAAGAATGCTAGCCTAAAATTCTGCGTTTTAATTCAATGTTTATTTATCCTTATTGACCACTTATGCGCAGCATGCCATTGACAAATATTTTTTTAGCAGCAATGTAATTCTAGTCTGGATCCCGTTAATATGTTTTATGTCCCATTGCATAGTATTGTACTTCACGCAGCAACTGTTTGACTTTTCTTGTACGCGTTTAAGGTTATACGCCTACACTATTGTAATTGATAGTTGTTGTTTTTTCAATAAAACTTTTTGAAACTTAAAAAAAAAAACCCTCCACCTTCCAGGACCAGGGGTGGAATTCTCGCAGGAGCTCCTTTGCATAATAGGCCCCACACCCCTTATGTAGCCAATCCTCCTGGAGCTTACAGCAGGCCCTGTACGAAGAGCCCTGTAAGGAATTCTAGCAGGACCTCCTTTGCATATTAGGCCACACACCCCTGATGTAGCCAATCCTCCTGGAGCTTCCAGCAGGCCCTGTACGAAGAGCCCTGTAAGGAATTCTCACAGGATCTCCTTTGCATAATAGGCCACACACCCCTGATGTAGCCAATCCTCAAAAAGTTTACAAAAAAAGAGCCTGGAAGCTCTTGGAGGATTGGCTACATCAGGGGTGTGTGGCCTATTATGCACAGGAGCTCCTGAGAGAATTCCACCCCTGCCCAGGACCAAATCAAGAGAACTCACCCGCTCGACGGATCTCATCAAAAGCCCAACAGCCTATGTAGGTCTGTCTGAGCCGCAACCCAAAAAGTCATCTGCCTCCCACCCACTATTTCCTCTTTGGCTGCACGGCAGGATAAAAAAGACCCACAAAAAACGCTACCTGAACAACTGAGCAAGCTGTCCTAATCCCTAAAACCAGCTATCTTGTTTTGGGCTTCTCTCATTTCCCATCTGTTTAACCTTCCTTATCCAGCATTCCCCCTTTCCTCTTCAATTTAACAAGCTTCAGTCTGGGGATCAGTTTCTTGGTCACATAGGAAGCTGCCTTCTACTGAATCAGATCCTTAGGTCCCTCAAGGTCACTACTGTCTACTCAGACTGGCAGCAGCTTTCCTGGATCTCAGGCTGAGATCTTCCACATTACCTACTGCCTGGTCATTTTCAACTGGAGATGCCTGGGATTGAACCTGGAACCTTCTGAACGCCAAGCAGATGCTCTACCACTGAGCCACAGCCCCGTCTATGTGTCTCCAGGGTCTCAGGCTGAGGTCTTCCACATCACCTACTGCCTAGTCCTTTTCAACTAGAGATCCTGGGGATTGAACCTGGGACCTTCTGCATGCCAAGCAGATGCTCTACCACTGAGCCACAGCCCCGTCTATGTGTCTCCAGGGTCTCAGGCTGAGGTCTTCCACATCACCTACTGCCTAGTCCTTTTCAACTAGAGATCCTGGGGATTGAACCTGGGACCTTCTGCATGCCAAGCAGACGCTGTACCACTGAGCCACAGCCCCTCCCCTGAACGGAACTCTCACACATAGCTGCCTTATACTGAATCAGACCTTTGGTCCAACAAGGCCAGTATTGTCTACTCAGACTAGCAGCGGCTCTCCAGGGTCTCAGGCAGAGGTCTTCCACAGCACCTACTGACTGGTACTTTTCAACTATAAGCACCCGGAGCAGAGGTCCATCAGTGGCTATCGGCCACAGGGTATTGCTGGAACTCTCTGTCTGGGGCAGTGATGTTCTATATCCTTGGTGCTTAAGGAGGCAACGGTGGGAGGGCTTCAAGTGTCCTGGCCCCACTGATGGACCTCCTGATGGCACCTGGTTTTTTGGCCACTGTGTGACACAGAGTGTTGGACTGGATGAGCCATTGGTCTGATCCAACATGGCATCTCTTATGCTCTCTTATGCTCTTAACTGGAGATGCTAGGGATTGAACCTGGGACCTTCTGCATGCTGAGCAGATGCTCTACCAGTGAGCCACTGGCCCCTAAACTTTTGCAACCAAGATGAATAAGAGCCAGACCCACTAAGATCTTCCCCCTCTCCAACTGCTACAACTCTTGGCAATTACAGTGGTGGACCTAGGCCTGTTTAAGGTCAGGGGTTGCTAGTTATTCTCACAGCAGAGCCCTTGGGCTTTTCACAGCTACCTTGGCAATCCAGAAAATAAACATCAGCTTCTCCAATGGCTTCACTTCTGTGCCAGAAAAAACCTGAAGCTGCCAGAGCTCTGTCTGCAGTTCGCATGCATGTAACAGATGCAACAGCCCCAGTAAGGGGGGAAGCTTTCCATCACGATGAGCAGCAGCGTTAGTTCCAGGGGTGGAATTCTAGCAGGAGCTCCTTTGCCTATTAGGCCACACACCCCTGATGTAGCCAATCCTCCTGGAGCTTCCAGCAGGCCCTGTACGAAGAGTCCTGTAAGGAATTCTAGCAGGACCTCCTTTGCATATTAGGCCACACCCTCCTGATGTAGCCAATACTCCTGGAGCTTACAGCAGGCCCTGTACTAAGAGCCCTGTAAGGAATTCTAGCAGGACCTCCTTTGCCTATTAGGCCACACACCCCTGATGTAGCCAATCCTCCTGGAGCTTACAGCAGGCCCTGTACTAAGAGACCTGTAAGGAATTCTAGCAGGACCTCCTTTGCCTATTTGGCCACACCCCTCTGATGCAGCCAATCCTCCTGGAGCTCTCAGCAGGCCCTGTACGAAGAGCCCTGTAAGGAATTCTAGCAGGACCTCCTTTGCATATTAGGCCACACCCTCCTGATGTAGCCAATACTCCTGGAGCTTACAGCAGGCCCTGTACGAAGAGCCTTGTAAGGAATTCTAGCAGGACCTCCTTTGCCTATTAGGCCACCCCCCCCCCTGATGTAGCCAATCCTCCTGGAGCTTACAGCAGGCCCTGTACGAAGAGCCCTGTAAGGAATTCTAGCAGAACCTCCTTTGCCTATTAGGCCACACACCCCTGATGTAGCCAATCCTCCTGATGCTTACAGTAGGCCCTGTACGAAGAGCCCTGTAAGCTCTTGGAGGATTGGCTACATAGGGGGAAGGGGGGTGACCTAATATGCAAAGGAGTCCCTGCTACCAAAAAAAGCCCTGAAGACAGCTAACATAGTTCTCCTCTCCTCCATTTTTTTCTCAAAACAACCCTGTGAGGTAGGTTGAAAAGGTGTGACTGGCCCAAGGTCATCCAGAGAGATTCCATAGCACAGGAGGGGATTCAGTCCTAGGCCTCCCAGATCCTAGGCCAACCATTTTAAACCACCACAACACACTGGCTCTTCCCTAGAAGGCTATGCAGCTTCTCTAGGAAGGGCTAGATCAGAAGTGACCCAATTTGCTTGAAGTAAGAGCCACACAAAATACACATCAGACGGGAGGGAGGGAGGGAGGAAGGAAATAGATGGGGTGAAGGAGGAAGGGAGAGGTGGAAAGAAAGCACCTTTAAATTGCTGCTTTAAACTTTAAATCCAAGCCGCTGGCTGGTTTGGCAAAGTGTCCACCAAGTCCACCAAGTTTGGGAAAATGTCCACCAAGCTGGCTGATGGGAATGTGGAGGCTTCAAGAGCCACACTATGTGTGTGAAAGAACCACACGTGGCTCCCAAGCAGCAGTTTGGCCACCCCGGGGCTAGATGGGAATTAAAGATCAAAATTTAGTGAAGTGTCCCTACTAATTGAAATCCCCTATTTTCTCTTCTCGTGGATTTCAGTAGAACTCAGTTTTGTCTCATTGAGAGCGTTTGAGATTATCAGCCTCAGGGAACCCCAATTTGTGCAAATCTCTGGGCAAAAGACTAGCTGTTCTTCTGCCACATGCACACCTCCAGTCAAAGGCCTTTCCAGGCACCTGAGAAGAACCCATCAATCACAGCCTTGCATCCAGTATCTTGTCAGTCTCCCAAACGGCCCACCCAGGGTTCAGGCCAGAGCTTGAGTTTTGCAGCTCCATCGTAAAACCCATGAACCCTGGTGGACACCTGCCATTGTTAAGAACAGAAGAGAAGCCATGTTGGATCAGACCAATGGCCCATCCAGTCCAACACTCTGTGTCACATGAGAACATAAGAGAAGCCAAGTTGGATCAGGCCAATGGCCCATCCAGTCCAACACTCTGTGTCACATAAGAACATAAGAGAAGCCATGTTGGATCAGGCCAATGGCCCATCCAGTCCAACACTCTGTGTCACATGAGAACACAAGAGAAGCCATGTTGGATCAGGCCAATGGCCCATCCAGTGCAACACTCTGTGTCACATAAGAACATAAGAGAAGCCATGTTGGATCAGGCCAATGGCCCATCCAGTGCAACACTCTGTGTCACATAAGAACATAAGAGAAGCCATGTTGGATCAGGCCAATGGCCCATCCAGTTCAACTCTCTGTGTCACATGAGAACATAAGAGAAGCCATGTTGGATCAGGCCAATGGCCCATCCAGTCCAACACTCTGTGTCACATAAGAACATAAGAGAACCCATGTTGGATCAGGCCAATGGCCCATCCAGTCCAACACTCTGTGTCACATAAGAACATAAGAGGAGCCATGTTGGATCAGCACAGTGGCCCATCCAGTTCAACTCTCTGTGTCACATGAGAACATAAGAGAAGCCATGTTGCATCAGGCCAATGGCCCATCCAGTCCAACACTCTGTGTCACATGAGAACACAAGAGAAGCCATGTTGGATCAGGCCAATGGCCCATCCAGTTCGTGTCACACAGTGGCCAAAAAAACAGATGCCATTAGGAGGTCCATCAGTGGGGCCAGGACATTAGAAACCCTCCCCCAAGCACTAAGAATGCAGAGCATCACTGCCCCAGACAGAGAGTTCCATCGATAACCCGTCGCTAATGGCCACGGATGGACCTCTGCTCCATAGGTTTATCTAAACCCCTCTTGAAGCCATCTATGAACATAGCTGCCACCACCTCCTGTGGCAGGGAATTCCGTGTGTTAATCACCCTTTTGGGTGGACTTTCTTTCACCCGTTCTAACTCAACCGCTCAGCAATTTCATGGAGTGCCCAGGAGTTCTTGTATTGCGAGAAAGGGAGAAAAGGACTTTGTTAAGGACTTAGGGCAGCCCTATGCTCCAAAATGGCCAAACTGTTTCTCCTTCCCTAACCTGTAAGACACAGGTGCCTTTTCCAGCCAGAAAAGTGGCCCTGAGAAGGAGCGAGAAGGGAGTGGCGTTGGATTTCTCTTCTGTTTCCTCCCTCCCTCTTTTCCCTTTCTTCTCCCCCCCCCCAACCAGTCTGCTTGCATGTACAGAAACAGCCCATTCTAAGCCTACCTCTCTCTTTCTCTCTCTCTCTTTTTGTCACTGTTAACCGCATCCGGACTCTATTAAAGTTCCTGGCGCTGGATAAACAATGTAACTGTCGCGTGCGGCAGTCTGAAAATAATTGGATTAGCTAAAACATATCAGCTAAATAGAGACAGTCCCTGCTCAGACAGTCAGAATAAATGTCGCCCTGGAAAGAAAAAGAAAGGGGGGGGGGGAACCCCTGACAACTGATCCCTCCATAGGCTGGGTTCCTCTGCTTACCGATGCCTCAAAAGAGGGGGAGGGAAAGAGGAAGAATTTTGACTCGGCCAGGTCTCTCTGGTGCGTGCAAACAGTGTGCTGCTGAAGGCGTTGATTGGGTAGTCGGTCGTGTTGCAGAACAGCATTGCAGAACCGGCTTTCAAAGCAGCCCAGTTGCGATCGGGGGTGCGAAACAGTACCCAGGCCACCGCTTACAAGTTGCCAGCAGTGTTCCCTCTAATCTGAGTTGGCGTGAGCTAGCTCACAGATTTTTAGCCTCCAGCTCAGAGCACGCTCATTGAGGCAGCAGCTCACAGCTTGAATACCAGGAGCTTACAAAGTAAAATTTTTGCTCACAAGACTCTGCAGCTTAGAGAGAACATTGGTTGCCAGCAGCTGGGGGGGGGCAGGAACAGCCCTTTTCTTGTACCCTAAAAATACTTTCAAGCCACCAAGCGCATTACAATTCTGATCACAAATTCTTGGGTTTTGTTTTAAGAGGAGGAAGAAGAAGGAATTGGATTTATATCCCAACCTACGATCTGAATCGCAGAGCTGCTCACAATCGCCTTTATCTTTCTACCCCACAACAGACACCCTGTGAGGTGGGTGGGGCTGAGAGAGCTCTTATAGCAGCTCTGCCAGAACTATGGCTGACCCAAGGCCATTCCAGCAGCTGCAAGTGGAGGAGTGGGGAACTAAACCCAGTTCTCCCAGATAAGAGTCCGTGCACTTAACCACTGCACCAGACTGACTCTTAAGACTGTTAAATATACACTGGAGCAATTCCCATTGAACAGGGCAAAATTTACTTCTGAGCAAAGTTCTGCACCCAACCACACCCGTTCATTCCACCCTGGATTGTGACCCTTTCAGAAGAGTTCACCTAACAGCGTGATAATTTATTTTCTAATCCTTGGGATTTGGATTACCGTCTCTGCCAAGCTTGTAATGTTTAAGAGACAAGGCCTGGTTTGGCAGTCTAAACAAAACCCCTCTGTTTTCCCAAATGTTTTTTTTTAATTATTATTATTTTCTCTTTTTCCAAACTTAAACTGGCTCTTGGGGTACGAGAAGATGAGGAGAAGAAGAAGATATTGGATTTATATCCCGCCCGTGGCCCGCCACTCCGAAGAGTCTCACAGCAGCTCACAAGCTCCTTTACCTCCCCCCCCCCCCACAACAGACACCCTATGAGGTAGATGAAGATATTGGATTTATATCCTGCCCTCCACTCTGAAGAGTCTCAGAGCAGCTCACAATCTCCTTTACCTTCCTCCCCCCCACAACAGACACCCTGTGAGGTAGATGGAGATATTGGATTTATATCCTGCCCTCCACTCCGAAGAGTCTCAGAGCAGCTCACAATCTCGTTTACCCCCCCCCCCCCCCACAACAGACGCCCTATGAGGTAGATGGAGATATTGGATTTATATCCCACCCTCCACTCCGAAGAGTCTCAGAGCGGCTCACAATCTCCTTTACCTTCCTCCCCCACAACAAACACCCTGTGAGGTGGGTGGGGCTGGAGAGGGCTCTCACAGCAGCTGCCCTTTCAAGGACAGCCTCTGCCAGGGCTATGGCTGATCCAAGGCCATTCCAGCAGCTGCAAGTGGAGGAGTGGGGAATCAAACCCGGTTCTCCCAGATAAGAGTCCGCACACTTCACCATTACACCAGACTGGCTCTCCAGTTTGGGAAGGAAACGTGGAGAATTGGGAAGGAAACGTGGAGAAACCTCTGAGTGGCAGAAGCATGCGCAGCTGTAACCATTTACATTTCCTTCAAATAGGGAAGTCACTGAACCAATAAATAATATTTCCGGAACACATTTGGGGTTTTGTGGTGTGCCCTCCCCTGCACAATACCACATGGCCCTTTAGTTCACTCTCCAGAAATTTTCAAGTTACTAAGCAATTGCTGCAAAAAAAGAAAAAGAGGAAAACTTTCTAGAGTTAGGCAAATGGGTTAAGAAGGAGGCTATGCAGCTAAAAAACAACCCCATGAACTGGTTTCGTTCCTAAACTTAAAAAGGAAGGGCACATCAGACACCTAAACCCTGAAAAAAGCACATCAAAACACTTTTGAAGAGACACTGTGACAATGCAACCATCCGCCTGTCCACACCACATACAAGAATACATAAGAGAAGCCATGTTGGATCAGGCCAGTGGCCCATCCAGTCCAACACTCTGTGTCACACATAAGAGAAGCCATGTTGGGTCAGGCCAATGGCCCATCCAGTCCAACACTCTGTGTCACATAAGAACATAAGAGAAGCCATGTTGGATCAGGCCAGTGGCCCATCCAGTCCAACACTCTGTGTCACACATAAGAGAAGCCATGTTGGATCAAGCCAATGGCCCATCCAGTCCAACACTCCGTGTCACATAAGAACACAAGAGAAGCCATGTTGGATCAGGCCGATGGCCCATCCAATCCAGCACTCTGTGTCACATAAGAACATAAGAGAAGCCATGTTGGATCAGGTCAATGGCCCATCCAGTCCAACACTCTGTCTCACACAGTGGCCAAAAAAACCCAAGTGCCAGCTGAAGTCCACCAGTGGGGCTAGAAGCCCTTCCACTGTGCACCCCCCAAAGCACCCAGAATACAGAGCATCACTGCCCAAGATAGAGAGTTCCAACAATAAGCTGTGGCTAATAGCCACTGATGGACGTCTCCATATGCTTAACCATTCCCCTCTTGAAGCTGGCTAGTGTTATAGGCGCCACCACCTCCTGTGGCAGTGAATTCCATGTGTTAATCCACCTTTGAGTGAAGAAGGACTTCCTTTGATCTGTTCTAACCCAACTGCTCAGCAATTTCATTGAATGTCCACGAGTTCTTGTATTGTGAGAAAGGGAGAAGAGTACTTCTTTTTCTACCTTCCCCATCCATGCAGAATCTTGTAAACCTCTATCATGTCACCCCACAGTCGACGTTCAGTTAGGACTCTCAAAGGGTTTTTTCTATTTGTTTGTTTGCTTCCTTCCTTTCTACCCTGCCTTTATCCCCAATGTGGACCCAACACAACTGACATCCTTCTCCTCCATTTTATACTCGCTACAACCATGTGAGGTCATAAGAACATCAGAGAAGCCATGTTGGATCAGGCCAATGGCTCATCCAGTCCAATACTCTGTGTCACACTGTGGCTAACACCCAGGTGCCATCAGGAGATCCACCAGTGAGGCCATAAAAACATAAGAGAAGCCATGTTGGATCGGGCCAATGGCCCATCCAGTCCAACACACTGTGTCACACGGTAGCCAACACCCAGGTGCCATCAGGAGGTTGACAAGTGAGGCCAGAACTCCAGAAGCCAACCTACTGTTGCACCCCAAGCATCAAGACTACAAAGCATCACTGCCCCAGATATAAGAAAATAAGAGAAGCCATGTTGAATCAGGCCAATGGCCCGTCCAGTCCCACATTCTGTGTCACAATGGCCAAAACCCAGGTGCCATCAGGAGGCCCACAAGTGCGACTAGAATTCCAGAAGCCCCCCCCCTTGCCCCCTCAAGCACCAAAAATACAGAGCATCACTGCCCCAGACATAATAGTGTTCAATCTATACCTTGTGTCTAATACCCACTCATGGACCTCTGTTCCAGATGTTTATCAAGGTCAGTTAGGCTGAGATAGTGTGATCAGTCCCAGATGGAACTTGCACCTGGATCTCCTAGATCCTGGTCTGGCACTCCATCCACCATCGCATGTCAGATTTATTTGTGATCTATGAAGTGCTGTAAAATTACAACTGCTTGACCGAACTCACTCGACTAAACACACACATCAAAGTGTCCTATCCAGTGTTCCCTCTAAGCTGAGTTAGAGTGAGCTAGCTCACAGTTTTTTAGCCTCCGGCTCACACATTTTTGTCTTAGCTCAGGAAAAAAATGGCCCCAGAGCAGACTCATTGATGCAGAAGCTCATAACTTTAATGCCAGCAGCTCACGAAGTAGAATTTTTGCTCACAGGACCCCACAGCTTAAAGGGAGTATCGGTCCTATCCAGTGTTCCCTCTAAGCTGAGTTGGTGTGAGCTAGCTTACAATTTTTTAGTCTCTGGCTCACACATTTTTTTGTCTCGGCTCAGGAAAAACGGTCCTAGAGCAAACTAATGAATGCAGGAGCTCACAACGTTAATGCCAGTAGTTCACAAAGGAGAATTTCTGCTCACAAGGCTCCACAGCTTAGAAGAAACACTGGTCCTGTCCCATCTACGCAAAGCTGTGTGTGACTGTTGTCAACTGGCTAAAACATTATGTCAGCCTGACTCACCCTGTGCCTTTAAGAGCAGAAATCACCAGGCGTGCCTTTTCCAAACATTCCAACATGACCACCTGACTGCTGGGTTTTGACACCAAGCTGCTTTTAAAGGCACAGAATCACCCTGGAAAGGTCCTACCAATAACCGCTCCAGTGTGATGGACAGACTCAGAGCTGTTGCGCTGAGTGTGTACATGCCAGGGGAAGCCACGATTAACTAGAACTTCCTGCCATGTACGTGCATCATACATGACACGAACCAGTGGGGAACACGTCATGGAGTGCAAGCCAAGTCGCAATATCACGCCATTTGTGCAACTAGGTCGACTTTTGCTTTATCCCCTCCCTTGAAGATGCCTGGCTCATTGGACATGAGGGGGGAGGGGGAGACACTCAGGGGTCCCTGAAGCTGATGTTTAGATTGAAATCAGGCCTTGCCTCCCATTTAGCTAAATAAAACAGGGACAGAAAGGAAGAGCCTATAAGCAGGGGTGGAATTCTTGCGGGGGCTCCTTTGCATATTAGGCCACACACTCCTGATGTAGCCAATCCTCCAAGAGCTTACAAAACAGAGCCTTGTGAGCTCTTGGAGGATTGGCTACATCAGGAGAGTGTGGCCTAATATGCAAAGGAGCCCCCTGCTAGAATTCCGCCCTTGCCTATAAGAAACTGAAAACAACTTGAATGAGTGACACTTTGTACTTTCTAAAAATGGGGTGGGGGCAGGGCTTTTTGGGGGGGGGGGGGTAGCAGGGACTCCTTTGGATATTAGGCCACACCCCCCCGATGTAGCCCATCCTCCAAGAGCTTACAGGGCTCTTCGTACATGGCCTACTGTAAGCTCCAGGAGGATGGCTACAACAGGGGTGTGTGGCCTAATAGGCAAAGGAGGTCCTGCTAGAATTCCTTACAGGGCTCTTCGTACAGGGGCTACTGAGAGCTCCAGGAGGATTGGCTACATCAGGGGGGTGTGGCCTAATAGGCAAAGGAGGTCCTGCTAGAATTCCTTATAGGGCTCTTCGTACAGGGCCTACTGAGAGCTCCAGGAGGATTGGCTACATCAGGGGTGTGTGGCCTAATAGGCAAAGGAGGTCCTGCTAGAATTTCTTACAGGGCTCTTTGTACAGGGCCTACTGTAAGCTCCAGGTGGATTGGTTACATCAAGGGGGTGTGGCCTAATAGGCAAAGGAGCTCCTGCTACAAAAAATAAAATAAAAGCCCCGGGTGGGGGTGAGGAAAGAGAGAGATTTTTATGCACACTTTTTAAGAAACTGAATTGTTGCTCAAACTCATTGGCTTGACCGTAAATCTCATAAATGGTGTGTACCTCTATGTATACCTCCCTAGGATTACTGCCATTACTCAGGGCTAACTTCTCCCCCCCCCCCCCCACCCACCCCTGTTACCCTGAGAAAGTGACTCCTTTGCATTTTAGACCATACCCCCTGATGTAGCCAATCTTCCTGGAACTTACAGGAGGCCCTGTGAGAAGAGCCCTGTGAGCTCCAGGAGGATTGGCTACATCAGGGGGTGTGGCCTAAAATGCAAAAGAGTTTCTGCATGCCTAGCATTACTGCCATTCCTCAGGGGTACATATGAACATATATATATGAACATATGAAGCTGCCTTCTACTGAATCAGCCCCTCGGTCCATCAAAGTCAGTATTGCCTACTCAGACTGGCAGAGTCTAAAGCTGAGGTTTTTCACGCTTACTTGCCTGGAGCCTTTTTAGTGGGCGATGCCGGGGATTGAACTTGGGACCTTCTGCTTTCCAAGCGGATGCTCTGCCACTGAGCCACCGTCCCACCCAACTTCCTTCCCCCACCCCCCCACCGCCTCCTGTTACCCTGAGAAAGCAACTGCTGTCAGGAAACCATTTCCTCCAGACAGGTACCAGTCAAATCCAGAGAGCATCTCTGGAGGAAGAAAATGGCCTCCCACACACCAGTGCCGTGAACGTCCTGGGAG
The DNA here is from genome assembly GCF_032191835.1 of Heteronotia binoei. NCBI lineage: Eukaryota > Metazoa > Chordata > Lepidosauria > Squamata > Gekkonidae > Heteronotia > Heteronotia binoei. The sequence goes on from NC_083230.1 coordinate 118,299,967, forward strand.
CACATGACACACCGCAGCATTGTTCAAGCTAAGCCCACAGTCTGGTTGACGCCAGGCTGGGAGACGCTCCGGAAGCCCCGGTTCAGTTTCAGCTGCTCCGATCTTGCTAAAAGACTGTACAGTCAGGGGTGGAATTCTAGCAGGAGCTCCTTTGCAGATTGAGCCACACACACTCCCCCGATGTAGCCAATCCTCCAAGGCTCCTTTTTGTAAGCTCTTGGAGGCTTGGCTACATCAGGGGTGTGAGGCCTAATATGCAAAGGAGCTGCTGCTAGAATTCCAGCCCTGGGCCGCACACCCCTGATGTAGCCAATCCTCCAAGGCCATACAGGGCTCTTCGTACAGGGCCTACTGTAAGCTCCAGGAGGATTGGCTACATCAGGGGTGTGTGGCCTAATAGGCAAAGGAGGTCCTGCTAGAATTCCTTACAGGGCTCTTCATACAGGGCCTGCTGTAAGCTCTTGGAGGATTCGCTACATAAGGGGGCTGTGGCCTAATATGCAAAGGAGCTCCTGCTAGAATTCCTTACAGGGCTCTTCGTACAGGGCCTACTGTAAGCTCCAGGAGGATTGGCTACATCAGGGGGGTGTGGCCTAATAGGCAAAAGAGGTCCTGCTAGAATTCCTTACAGGGCTCTTCGTACAGGGCCTGCTGGAAGCTCCAGGAGGATTGGCTACATCAGGGGGGTGTGGCCTAATAGGCAAAGGAGGTCCTGCTAGAATTCCTTACAGGGCTCTTCATATAGGGCCTACTGAGAGCTCCAGGAGGATTGGCTACATCAGGGGGCTGTGGCCTAATATGCAAAGGAGGTCCTGCTGGAATTCCTTACAGGGCTCTTCGTACAGGGCCTACTGTAAGCTCTTGGAGGACTGGCTACATAAAAGGGGTGTGGCCTAATAGGCAAAGGTGTCCTTGCTACAAAAAAACAGCCCTGCTGGTCAGTATTTGGAAGTGAGTCCCGCAAGGAATCCCAGGGTTGCTACGCAGAGGCAGACATTGGCAAACCACCTCTGGACATCTCGTGCCTTGAAAACCCCACACTGGTGATCATAGATTGACTGCAATTTGATGGCCCTTTCCACCTCCACCACCGATATTGATTATTTACTTGCCCCCACCCCCAGCCTAAGAGGAACACATCACAAATCCATTCAAGACCTTACCTGTGCTGGAACGTGCTTTCGGTCTGGATTTGCACCCGAATCCGGTCGGCGATCCCCCTAGCAAGCTGCTAGGGGGGAAGAGTCCAGAGCCGTATTCGGGGACATAGGAAGGGTAGGTGGTGATCGGGTGGTGAGCGGAGGACGAAGCCGCTCCTAACGAAGACATGCTGGTCCGCGAGTGAGAGGTCTCCAGCTTCATCGTGTCGGCCAAAGACACCTGGTACTTAATACACTCCTTCTCCTCTTGCCGGCTGGATCCGGTGGAACCCGGGGTGGAGATGGAGGGATCCGGGGAGACATCTTTGGGAGGGGTGGGCGGGAAGGTGAACAGGTGTGGGCTAGAGTGGCCCGTAGACAAAGTGGAGGAGGACGCCGGCGGGTACACGGAGAGAGGTCCGGGCGAGCTGTGGTGGATGGGAGTTTTGGAGAAGGGGCTCAGGTTCCAAGGGGAGGCGCTGTGGTGGCTTCCCAGGGCTTTGCTCCCATCCAGCCAAGGGAGCGAACCGTGCAGCAGGGGTGGACGGCACACCTGGCTACCTGCTGGGACAAAAGACAAGCAGATCCCAGTTAGTTGCCTTCTAGAAGAAGGAAGGAGAAGAAGATGAAGAAGACTGCAAATTTATACCCCACCCTTCTCTCTGAATCAGAGACTCAGAGCAGCTTACAATCTGCTATATCTTCTCCCCCCACAACAGACACCCTGTGAGGTGGGTGGGGCTCCTGCGATAGCTCTGGCTGACCCAAGGCCATTCCAGCAGCTGTAAGTGGAGGAGTGGGGAATCAGACCTGGTTCTTCCAGATAAGAGTCTGCACACGTAACCAATACACTAAAATAGCACCCAAACTTAGAAATTTCTCAGGTGGGGGGGCATAAATGTGCTTTAACTTTGGCTGAATCATAGCCCTTGCAAGATAACATTAAATGATCACAATCCGCGGTGTCCTTTTCCAATGGTTGCTCCTTCCCTCTTCTTCACACCCTCCTCTCAACAGCTGTGCCACGGACAACCAAGAGAGCTCAGAGGGGGTTCCGTTCATGTCCCCTGCACCACAGTGTAGCAAGCAACTGCAAAGCTGCCACGGTGCCTCTGTGTAGTTCCTACTCGAGGTAGTAGTTCCAACTATGTGAAAACCAGACCCTTTGGAGTTCAGCAGTTCTGGGGAGCCACGTAGTTTGCCTCTGTGAGTGGGCCCCACAGCAAAACTTCAATCTCTAATTGAGTATTCCCAAGAAACTGCCTTCTACTAAGTCGGACCACTGGTCTATCATGGTCGGTCTTGCCTGGTCTAACTGGCAACAGCTCTCCAGGGTCTCAGGTGGAGATCTTTCATATTGTCTAGGACCTGGTCCTCTTTTTTCCCCCACAGGAGTTATCAAAGAATGAATGTGGAACTTTCTAGATGCAAAGAACCTGAATGTGGAACCTTCTAGATGCAAAGAACCTGAATGCGGAACCTCCTAGATGCAAAGAACCTGAATGTGGAACCTTCTAGATGCAAAGAACCTGAATGTGGAACCTCCTAGATGCAAAGAACCTGAATGTGGAACCTCCTAGATGCAAAGAACCTGAATGTGGAACCTTCTAGATGCAAAGAACCTAAATGTGGAACCTCCTAGATGCAAAGAACCTGAATGTGGAACCTTCTAGATGCAAAGAACCTGAATGTGGAACCTTCTAGATGCAAAGAACCTGAATGTGGAACCTTCTAGATGCAAAGAACCTGAATGTGGAACCTTCTAGATGCAAAGAACCTGAATATGGAACCTTCTACATCAGGGGTGGTCAAACTGTGGCTCGGGAGCCACATGTGGTTCTTTCACACATATTGTGTGACTCTCGGAAGTCCGCACTGCCCCATTGGCTGGCTTGGAAAAGGCATTAAAGTCTCTTTAAATCTCTTTGCAAAGCCGGCTAGAAGCTTAGAGAATTCATTCAAAGTTAAAGTTGCTTTCTTTCCACTCTCCCTCCCTCCCCCCCCCCCATCTATTTGCCCCCCTTCCTTCCTTGTGACTTTCTAACAACTGCTGTGCATGTCTTGTGGCTCTCAAACATCTGACATTTATTCTATGTGGCTCTTAGGTTAAGCAAGTTTGGCCACCCCTGTTCTAGATGCAAAGAACCTGAATATGGAACCTCCTAGATGCAAAAAAAACCCTTCTAGATGTGGAACCTTCTAGGTGCAGTCCTCATCAGTGCTGTACCTTTCCACATCCATCAATGTCAGTGGGCTTAGAAGGGTGAAACTCTGTTTAGGACTGGAACCAGAAAGAAGACATTCAGGACAACTACCAGCTCTAGGCCTTTCTGTGATGGGACTGCTTTGAAGTCACCGTTTCCCCAACCTGTTTATACAAATACTCTGGACTCTAAAGAATCGTCTTGATTCTTTCATTCCAAACAGGGTGACCTTGTTTGTGGATTGTAGCAGAGATAAAGAGAAGTCTCGTGGCACCTAATGATATTTTGTCCTCTCAGGGACCAAGGACTACCTCATCCGAGGCATAGTGGTTATTGAGGTGATTGCTCACTGCATCTGACAAAGCAGTTTCTAGCCCACAACAGTATATGCTGGAATAAAACCTTACCAGCCTTGAAAGTGCCACAGGAATCCAGTTCAGGGCCGGCTCTGCCACTAGGCAAACTAGGCAATTGCCTAGGGCGCCGGCGTCTTCTGGGGGCTCTGAATCGGGTGCCCCCCCATGTGACTCAGTGATGTTTTCAGTGCAGGAGGAGGGCACCAAAAGTTAGCCTTGCCTAGAGCACCAGACAGTCTAGGGTCAGCCTTGATCCTGTTGACACCATCTATAGCTTCTTCACCAACATCCCCATCCTAAATGCCCCGGCTCTCAACAGAAAGAAGGCCAGAGAATGGAGAAACTAGCATTTCAAATGTCTACCCTCCAGATGATGTCTTGAAATACACAGTGTTGCCCTACACGTCTTGATAGTCGGTCTTTGGCTAGCACCAGTTTTTCAACATTGGGCAATTTGGTGCGTCAGTCACTGCGGAGGAAGGAGAATCTTGCGGGTTGAGCGTTTACCTTGCTTTGGATTTGAGTCTGCTTTACATATTTGGCAGCAACTCTCCATCCAATACAGCAAGGGTGGCCAACGGTAGCTCTCCAGATGTTTCTTGCCTACAACTCCCATCAGCCCCAGCCATTGGCAAAAAACATCTGGAGAGCTACTGTTGGCCACCCCTGCAATAGATGGAACAGAATACAAGGCAGTCAATATAGTTTATGATCAAGGTCCCCCCCTTTCCTTCATTGTGTACCCTACTTTTCTCTCCCACAAAGAACCACAGTGGCTTCTAACATTTTCCTCTTCTCTATTTCAAACCTGACAACAACCCTGTTAGGTAGATTAGGCCGAGAGTGTGAGACTGACCTGTGTAAGGTCACCCTGTAAGTTTCCAGAGTAAAGTAAGATTCAAATCTGGATTGCCCAGAACTTATTCCAACTCCCTACCCCCTACATCTCAGAGGCTGACCTCTTAAGCTCTTCTAACTAAAGTAATCAGTCAACAATACATATGCTGGAATATTTTATGTTTTCTTCCAGCATATACTGTTGTGGTGTTATTGTCAACTAAAGCTTCAGGGAAGGTGTATACATCGCATTCAAATAAATGTGTGCTATTTATAAACAGAAAGTGTGTGGAATAAAAGCCGGTCTCAAGAAGGAAAAACCTTTTAACTTCTAGATCCCAGACTCATTAGAATGACGTAGTCTATTAGAATAGCTCAGACTAACTTCTGCTCACAAGTATTAACTTCCGCTCACAATCCAGATCCAAATCCCAGTTCAAAACCACTTCATCTTATTTATTTATTCTATCTAATTCTGTTTTTAGCCCACCCTCCCCCGTAGGACAGGGTTCAGGGGCGGTGTACATCAAAACACTCATAAAATACAATAAAAGGTTAAAATCTTCACATCACAACACACCAAATAAGGTCCTGTCTAGTCAGTGGGGCCTCCTTCCTAGTAAAAACCTGCCCGGAATCAAGCCTTGCTCTTGAGTAAACACAACGGCTGAATACCTAGTCCATGACACCAGGAAAAGCTGAGAGCAGCAGGAGAAGATGAAGAGACAACCTGAGATGGTTTGACTAGTCCAAGGAAACCACCTTGTGAAGGTGGGGAGGAATGGTGGCTCAGTGGTAGAGCATCTACTTGGTAAGCAGAAGGACCCCAGTTCAATCCCCAGCATCTCCGACTAAAAAGGGTCCAGGCAAATGGGTGTGAAAAACCTCAGCTTGAGACCCTGGAGAGCTGCTGCCAGTCTGAGGAGACAATATTGACTTTGATGGACCCAGGGTCTGACTCAGTATAAGGCAGCTTCATGTGTTCATACGTTCACCATGGTTCTCAGTTTGCAAGATCTGAGCAACAGTTTTGGAGGATACTTACTCCCAGTGCCCCTATAGGCTGGGAGCAATTTGATGCCGCATAACACACATGCACACAATACCGAATCCTACATCGATTCCTCAGAACTGCGTTCCTGAAGCTGATGATGATATTGGCTTTATATCCCGCCCTGTACTCTGAATCTCAGAGTCTCAGAGCAGTCACAATCTCCTTTACCTTCCGCCCCCCCCCCCCACCAACAAACACCCTGTGAGGTAGATGGGGCTGAGAGAGCTCTTACAGCAGCTGCCCTTTCAAGGACAACTCTGCGAGGGAGGGCTATGGCTGACCCAAGGCCATTCCAGCAGATGCAAGTGGAGGAGTGGGGAATCAAACCCAGACAAGAGTCCGCGCACTTAACCACTACACCAGGGACGGCCAACGGTAGCTCTCCAGATGTTTTTTGCCTATGACTCCCATCAGCCCCAGCCATTTGGTCATGCTGGCTGGGGCTGATGGGAGTCGTAGGCAAAAAACATCTGGAGAGCTACCGTTGGCCACCCCTGCACTACACCAAACTGGCTCAAAAGTACAAAAGGAAAGTGACCAAAACCAAAAGTCAGCAATAACTCCCCCCCCCCTTCCTTTTCGTCTCAGGCGCAGCCGTCTGCTGCACACATTGCGGGATCGCCTCCTTTCAAAGAGGATCCCTCGCCCATTTAAGCCGCTGCCTTTCCCCCTGAACCCAGCTTTTGAAGCCTCGAGAATTGCCAAAGCTGCTCCGGTCGATCTTAAAAATAGTTTTAAGTTTGCATCGAAGCCGGGGGACGGCTCGCGTTGGGAGTCCCACGACCTAAGTTATGTCTACACAGACGCAACGCCAGGGGACCCGAGCCCAATAGGCCGGTTCGAGGGCCACTGGCTTTACCTCTGAGCAGCGTTCCCTCCAAGGTGAGTTCGTGTGAGCCCGCTCACAGCTTTTTAGCCTCCAGCTCACACCTTTTTGTCTTAGCTCAGGAAGGAGGAGCCCCCGAGCACACTCCTTGATGTAGGAGCTCGCCACTTTCAATGCCGGCAGCTCACAGAGTAGAATTTTTGCTTATAAGATTCCGCAGCTTAGAGGGAACACTGCCTCCCAGTAAAAAACGCTGACTTGGAAGGAACTGCCCTTCCCATGAAGGGGGTTTTAAATCCCCGGAATGACTCCAGTTTAAAGCAAGAAGCTAACTTCTGACCAAACCCCAAATTGCTTCGCTGATATCCTCAAATCAACTACTTTTCTCTCCCTCTCTCTCTCTGTCTCTTTCTTTCTCTCTCTCTTTTTCTCTCTTTCGCTCTCTCTCTCTCTCTCTTTCTCTCTCTCTCTGTCTCTTTCTTTCTCTATCTCTCTCTCTTTCGCGCTCTCTCTCTCTTTCTCTCTCTCTCTTTCTTTCTCTATCTCTCTCTCTCTTTCTCTCTTTCGCGCTCTCTCTCTCTTTCTCTCTCTCTCTGTCTCTTTCTTTCTCTATCTCTCTCTCTTTCGCGCTCTCTCTCTCTTTCTCTCTCTCTCTTTCTTTCTCTATCTCTCTCTCTCTTTCTCTCTTTCGCGCTCTCTCTCTCTTTCTCTCTCTCTCTTTCTTTCTCTATCTCTCTCTCTCTTTCTCTCTTTCGCGCTCTCTCTCTCTTTCTCTCTCTCTCTTTCTTTCTCTATCTCTCTCTCTCTTTCTCTCTTTCGCGCTCTCTCTCTCTTTCTCTCTCTCTCTGTCTCTTTCTTTCTCTCTCTCTTTCTCTCTCTCTCTTTCGCTCTCTCTTTCGCTCTCTATCTCTCTTTTTCTCTCTTTCTCTCTCTCTCTCTGTCTCTTTCTTTCTCTCTCTCTGTCGCTCTCTCTCTCTCATTCTATTTCTCTCTTTCTTTCTCTCTCTCTTTCTCCAACCATCTCTATTTTTTTTTAATCCCGCCTAATGAAGAATTCTGGAGAGCTGGAAAGTTTGTTGTTGTTTTTTTAAAAAATCTGTTCTAAACTGGCTGGCTCCTAGCAACAACAATACAGGTGGGCGGGTGACCTAATTCAGCCGGGGCTTCCTTGGAAGCGCACGGAAGGACTGCGCGTAAAGGGGGCGCGGTTTGCTTAGCAGCCTTCGCCCTTGCCTTTGTAAGGTCTCCCCGCGAGTAAGCAAAGGCCGGCGGCCCTTCCGCTTTGGAAAAACCCTGCTAAAGCCCAGAGGTTGCGTTTGAAAGGAACCGACGCGGAAGCGGCGCGCAAAGCCCGGCTCATTAAACGGGATCAGGCGCTAAAGAGATAAAAGGGGTTTAAACTCCAAGTCATCTCTGCCTCTTTAAAAAAAAAAAAAAAGCAGTGCGATCATTTGTCGACTGACTGGGGGTTTGAATGCATTGGAATCAGTCGCCTCACCGCCTGGTCTGATGAAGTATACTTAGAGAGCCAGTTTGGTATAGTGGTGAAGTGCGCGGACTCTTATCTGGGAGAACCGGGTTTGATTCCCCACTCCTCCACTTGCAGCTGCCGGAATGGCCTCGGGGCAGCCATAGCTCTGGCAGAGGTTGTCCTTGAAAGGGCAGCTGCTGTGGGAGCCCTCTCAGCCCCACCCACCTCACCGGGTGTCTGTTATGGGGGGGGGGGGGAGGAAGATATTGGAGATTGTGAGCGGCTCTGAGGCTTTGATTCCAAGAGAAGGGCGGGGTATACATCTGCAGTCTTCTCAGAGCCCACGAAAGCTGCCGTGCTGACTCGAACCTTGCTGGTCTTCAAGGTGAAACTCGACTCCTGCTTTGCTCTACGGCGACCGATCCAGTTGGGCAGCCGCCTTGGCCCGAAGCGGTAGAGCAAAGCCAGAGTCAAGCCGCACCTTGAAGACCCAGCAAAGTTGGATTCAGAAGGGAAGCCCAGTTAACACAAACTAACAAACGCCAGACCCCACCCCCGCCTTGTGACTCTTTTAATCTGCTAAAAAAAAAAAAACCCATTCCCATGACCCATAACCCATAACTCACTGCCCACTTTCTCTATATTTTCTCGTGCCATTTTAGCACACGAAAAGTTTCCATTCTGGGTAATACCTTCTTGGGTCTTAAAGGTGCCGCCGAACCCCTACTTGGTTCTGTTGCTTCAGCCCCACGCGGCCGCCCACCGGGATCTGCCCTCACTTTGTAGAGCAGCGCTGGCCAACGGTAGCTCGCCAGATGTTGTTGTTTTTTTGCCTACAACTCCCATCAGCCCCAGCCAGCATGGCCAACGGCTGGGGCTGATGGGAGTTGTAGGCAAAACAGGCCACCCCTGTTGTAGAGGATCGCACTGCTCCGATCAAGACACCGAGCCAAAAAAAAGGTCCGGCTCTTTACGGTAGCTCCACAGAGGCTGCGATCAGACGCGCTAAATAATGCACTTTCCATCCACTCTCAATGCGCTTTACAGCCGGAATTTGCCGGTCCACGTAGTCAAATCCATTTGGAAAGGGCGTTGGAAGTGGATTGAAAGTGCATTATTGACAGTGTGGGATCGCAGTCTAAGTTACCTTCCCCCACCTCCTGGTCTGATTTTCTGTCTATTTCACACACACACACACACACACACACACACGTAGGAGATTTGGGGAGGGGGGGGTTGGGTTGGCCTGCTTCGCCAGCCAGCAACCACCCAATCCAAAAACGGGGCCTTACATCTCTTACTCGAAAGCAAACCCAGGCGAGCGCGACCTTACTTCCGAGCAAGCCTCGGTAGAGACGCAGGCTGAAAGGATCTTTCACTTCCTCCATGCCCCCTCCCCCAAAGCAAGGCTCTCATTCGTTGGTGCGGCCTTTTGCAGACTGGGATTCAGAGGGACACAGTTTGGTTTCCACCGATCCTAAAACACGCGTGTCGAGAAATCGAGGGCATCTCAGATGCATGACAGTTTTTTGTTTCCCTTGAAGGGAGGGGTTGAGAGAGGCCTGGCTGCGACCCGGAAGACTCTTCATAGCCCATGAGACGGGCCTCCTTGGATTGCTTCTATTTAGGGTTAGGGACTGGACACCCGATGGAATTTTCACGCGTACCAAAATCATGCACTTTCAAACCACTTTCAGGGCACTTTTGAAATCGGATTTCGCTGTGTGAAATGGCAAGACCCCCTTGCAAACAGTCACTGAAGTGGGCTGAAGCTGCATTATTTAGCAAGTGCCAAAGCGCCCCTTTGTCTTGTCTGGCTGCTGTCCCGGGCTTCTGGAAGGAGGAGGAGGAGGTGGTATTGGATTTATATCCCGCCCTCCACTCCGAAGAGTCTCAGAAGGGCTCACAATCTCCTTTACCTTCCTCCGCCACAACAGACACCCTGTGAGGTAGATGAAGATATTGGATTTATATCCCGCCCTCCACTCCAAAGAGTCTCAGAGCGGCTCACAATCTCCTTTACCTTCCTCCCCCACAACAGACACTCTGTGAGGTAGATGAAGATATTGGATTTATATCCCACCCTCCACTCCAAAGAGTCTCAGAGAGGCTCACAATCTCCTTTACCTTCCCCTCCCCCACAACAGACACCCTGTGAGGTAGGTGAAGATATTGGATTTATATCCCGCCCCCCACTCCAAAGAGTCTCAGAGTGGCTCACAATCTCCTTTACCTTCCTCCCCCACAACAGACACCCTGTGAGGTAGGTGGGGCTGGAGAGGGCTCTCACGGCAGCTGCCCTTTCCAGGACAACCTCTGCCAGAGCTATAGCTGACCCAAGACCATGCCAGCAGGTGCAAGTGGAGGAGTGGAGAATCAAACCCGGTTCTCCCAGGTAAGAGTTTGCACACTTCACCACTACACCAAACTGGCTCTCCAAGGGATAAAATGAGGGATAATTTTAAAATATTTTTAGTGCTAAGCCCTGCGAATTTCCCTGACCTGACCTTCAGAATAAGGGGTGGACGAGACCCTAAAACAGTCAGTCTTCAAGGGGATTCAATTCTATCTCTACGTGGGGCCGCCACTGTCAACAGAAACGCAACCTTGGGTTGCGGAGCTCCACTGCTCAAGACTAGGCCTGTCTACTCGACAGCAGATAGATCCAAGCGGGCAGCCGTGTTGGTCTGAAGCAGTTGAACAAAGCAAGAGTCAAGGGGTACCTTTAAGACCAACCCACTTTTATCGAGAAGGTAAGTTTTCAGGTATTTCACAATACCTGATCGCCTCGTCTGAAGAAGTGTGCTTAGAGAGCACACCAAAGCTGACGTTCTCAATAAAACTTGGTTGGTCTTAAAGGTGCCACTGGACTCCTGCTTTACTCAACAGTAAGTTCCGCTGTGTTCCATAAGGCTGACTCCCCAGTCGACGTGCATAAGACTCCAGATTTATTTTCCAGGAAGGACCCCGCCACCAGCGACCCCACCCCACTTTCCTACACGACCTTCCAAAAGGCCCACGATATTTCAGACAGGTGCGAAGGTTCGCTCTTGCAGGGATAGGCCAAGGACGTTGTTTTGCCAACATAAGAGAAGCCATGTTGGATCAGGCCAATGGCCCATCCAGTCCAACACTCTGTGTCACATAAGGACATAAGAGAAGCCATGTTGGATCAGGCCAGTGGCCCATCCAGTCCAACACTCTGTGTCACATAAGGACATAAGAGAAGCCATGTTGGATCAGGCCAGTGGCCCATCCAGTCCAACACTCTGTGTCACATAAGGACATAAGAGAAGCCATGTTGGATCAGGCCAATGGCCCATTCAGTCCAGCACTCTGTGTCACATAAGAACATAAAAGAAGCCATGTTGGATCAGGCCAATGGCCCATTCAGTCCAACACTCTGTGTTACACAGTGGCCCCAAAAAATTATACACACACACACACACTGTGGCTAATAGCCAATGATGGACCTCTGCTCCATATGTTTATCCAATCCCCTCTTGAAGCTGGCTACGCTTGTAGCCGCCGCCACCTCCTGTGGCAGTGAATTCCCCGTGTTAACCATCTTTGGGGTGAAGAAGGACTTCCTTTTATCCGTTCTAACCCGACTGCTCAGCAATTTCATCGAATGCCCACGAGTCCTCGTATTGTGAGAAAGGAGAAAAGGACTTCTTTCTCTACTTTCTCCATCCCATGCATCATCTTGTAAATCTAGAAACGAACGCAACGTTTAAAAAAGGGCGCGCGGGTCTTGTTTAAATACACGCGATGGCCTTTACGACCCGCACGTGTGAAAAGGCAAAACTGGAAGCCCTAAGCCTCAGTCTTCGACAGGCAGATCAAACGGGGTTGTATCGCAATTTGCGGGGGGGGGGGGCGGGGGAGGGGGCAGAGAGAACAGGATAAACAATGTGTCGCAATATGTTGCAAGGGTTTCTGAGGCAGGCAAGACCTAATGAATTCGGCTTGCTCAATTCACCGGGGTGAGTCTACAGCTTGAGCGTACTATTACCACTGGGGGAGTAACCGCTCCCCACCCCGAAAAATAATCTCCCAGTGGCTCCCTTCTTCAAAAATGTGGGGATACCCATGTTCCCTCTAAGTGGTGAAGTCTTGTGAGCAAAAATTCTGCTTTGTGAGCTACTGGCCTTAAAAGTTCCATGAGTTTGCTCAGTACTCCCTCTAGGTTGTGGGATCTGGTGAGCAAAAATTCTGCTTTGTGAGCTACTGGCCTGAAAGTTGTGAGGTACTGCCTAAATTAGTTTGCTCGGCGGCCATTTTTTTCCTGAGCTGAGACAAAAATGCGTGAGCCGGAGGCTAAAAGACTATGAGCTAGCTCACACTAACTCAGCTTAAGGGAAACACTGGATGCCACCTCAACCATTCCGGGTGTCTGATTTGCCAAGAACAAGTTAAACTGAGCACTGTAAATGCTCTTCCCCCAAATGGATTTTGATTTTTTTTTCTTCCTATTTTAGGCCTGGTCAACATCTCTCTCACATCTTGCCTTTTATTTATTTTTTTTAAGTTTTAATTTGACAAAATTGTAGGGAGCAATCAACGAAGGCCTCTGCCCGAGCCAACCAAGCTTTCTGGCCCAACAGAACTCTTCCACGGGGGTGGATTTTTTTTTCCCCCTTTTATCCCAGTGAGTCTGATCCCATCAAAGCGGACGATCCCAAACACCGCCGGCGCTTTCCTTCCAGAAGTAAAGGGGACTCCTCGCTTGGAGAAAGATAGCTAGTTGACCCTAGTCGACACTAAATGCCTGGAGTCCCGTTGGCACCTCGAAGACCAACAAAATTCTGTTCTGGCCCAGTGTCCCCTCTAAGCTGAGTTGAGGCTGCGATCGCACACGCTAAAGAACCCACTTTCAATCCACTTCCAGCGCACTTTGCGCCTGGGTTTTGCCAATCCACGCAGTAAAATCCAATTGGAAAGTGCGCTGGAAATAGATTGAAAGTGCATTCGTTATAAATGCGTGTGATTGCAGTCATAGGCCGCAGTTTTTTTAGACTCCGGCTCGCCCATTTTTGTCTTCTCTCAGGGGGGAAATAGCCCCAGAGCAAACTCATGGACGCAGGAGCTCACCACTTGAAGGCCCGTAGCTCACCAAGTAGAATGTGTTGCTCCCAAGACTCCACACAGCTTAGAGGGAGTATCAGTTCTGGGTCTAAGCTTCCGCGTCCCCGCCGACTTCTTCAGAGACCTTAAGGACAAAGCAGGAATCCAGTATCCCCTTGAAGACCAACCAAGTTTTATTCTTAAAGGTACTGCTGGACTCCTGCTTGGTTCTATCGCTTTCAGACTCACCTGGGGCGTTTCCCGCCAAATGTTCTCCCCAGAATGAAACTTCGTGGGTCTTCGAGACGCCAAGGGGACGCCACCTTCCTCCTAGGGCTTCAACCCAACTTGGCTACCCCACCTGGATCGATCCTAAATCGAACCGGGCAACCTCCCCCCCGCCCCCGTCCACCCGCCAAGTAAAATTGCATCATGGGATGTCTTCCCCTTCAAAACAGAAAACCCCCCAAGTTCGCAACTTTATTAGAACGAAGCAATAGACAAGTGGCATCTTTAAGACCGACTAAGTCTTGTTCGGGATGTCAGCTTCCGTGTCCTCTTTTCATTCACTTACATTGCGAATAAAACTTCGTCGGTCTTAAAGGCGAGACTTGTCTACTGCTGCCCACTTGGATCTCTGTACATGTCCTGCTTTATTATTTCAGGGGAGGAGTTGGTTTCTCTCCGAAGGGAGACTGGGAAAACAACCTGTCGAGTTTGCTAACCTTTTAGCAAGCGGCCTTTTCGCAGTAGGCCTTAAAACCTACTGGCACAACGAACAAGCACAAATTCGCACACGCAGGTGGAAAAATCCCCAGTGTGAGACAATCCTTTCTGGGTTTTTTTTTTTCCTTTCCCACCTTTGACAGACTTAATTTGAGGCACCTCAGAGCCCGGAGGCGAATTCATTACACCTTTTTTTTATTTTTGGAGTCCTGTTGCTGAACGGTTGCGTATTCCGCCCTCCTTGCCCAATCCGAAGTTGTTGGGGGTTTTTTTTTCCCCCTACTCGTTTCAGAACAGTTAATTGAGCGGTTACAAAAGCCATGCCAAAAAAGACTCTATTGTGGTTTCTTTTTTCTCCATCCCCCCCGGTTGGTGTTGTTATTAGTATTAAAAAGTCGAAATGACAGCCAGAGAGAGTGGAGGGACGGGGAGGGGAAGAAATGGCCGGCCGGCCAAGAGTTTCTACAAGAACCGGAAGTTTGGAGAAAACGTTTGGCCGAGGCCTGCGCTGGGAAGAGAGATCCAGTCTGCGAGTTTCCCAGGGAATTGCTTCCGAGTAAAAACGTGGGAGGTTTTTTCTTCTCCCGGGGGGCGCCCAGCGGCCCTCTCTGTTCTCGACTCCTGGTTTGCAAAGGGTTTTTTTTGGGGGGGGGGGGGCAGGGGGTCTTACAGGGCTGCGATCCCGCTCAAGCCGTGTTAAAGCGCTTTCCAAGGGGAGCCCCGATCCAGCTGAAATTGACCGGGGAGCAAGCCCAGCGGGACCAACTCTCTCCTCTCACACACACACCCCGAGTCAGTGTTTGCATCACCCTTTCGGCAGGGGGTTCGATTCCCCTGCAGAAATCGACCGGCGTCAAGGGTTTCCCTTCGCCCGGATCGGGTCCCCCTTCCCAGGCTAGCCTGAGTCCTGGGGGTGGTACCCCCCCCCCCCCGGTGGAGCGAACAGAGACCAGGTTTAATTCTGGTTTAACTTTGTCCCCAAACCGACATTCTACCCTAGAATCAGAGAATCCAACTTTATGACTGTACGATTCTCTGATTTGAGTGGAGAACGTCAGCTTGGGGACAGAGCTTAAACCAGGATTCAAAGAGTAGTGCGAAACTGGTCAGAGACAGAGTCTTTCCGGCTTGACAAGCCGTTGTAGCTTGCACATGTCCGACTCGGAAGTCCGCTCCGTTGCCTGCCGAGTAAGCATGTTTGACTCAGCACAGTCAGCTCGGCTGCTGTTTCCCCAAGCGAACAGCTTTCAGGATCGAGTCCGGCGAGGGACCCGTGTTGGTGAGAAGCAATACTGATCGCTTTCACACAGGATAAATAGTGTACTTTCAACCCACTTTCGATGCACTTTGCAACTGGATTGGACTGGGTGAAAGGACAAGATCCCCATGCAAACAGGGGCTGAAGTGAATTGAAGCGGCATTATTTAGCTTGTGTGAAAGCGCCCATCAGTGAATCCAGCGGCACCTTTAAGACCAACAAAGTTTTATTCTAGGCTAGGGTATAAGCTTTCGTGGACACTCTCTCTTCTTCAGACCACCAGCCCCGTTTCAATGAAGCTCTGCCTTCCAAAGCCTATTCGGAGCGAGCTGTTTAATTCGGTCCGGGGGAGACACGTTTACAAGGGCCCTTCTCTACTCCTCTTTAAAATAAATCGAGGCCAAAACGTAGCTCCCAGCCCTCGCCTCCCGAGTAAACACACCGCAGGGATAACCGGCTTGAGGCGCTTCGATTTCACTCCGAGCCGGCAGAGGCTGAAGGAAACTGGGCCTCTAACGCGACCCAGCCTCTCGTGTCAATTTCAAAAGCAGCCTCGCCCCCGGACTGGTCGATTTCTCCTTTCCCCTGCATTCAAATCTATTTTGCAGTTCGGCAGAGCGGCCCCGTCGTACTGATGTCGTTTAATAGCATTCACAGGCTGCGATCACACACACTGAAGATGGCACTTTCAACCCACTTCCAGTGCACTTCCCAACTGGGTTTTACTGCGGGAACTGGCAAAATCCAATTGGAAAGTGAATTAAAAGTGGATTGAAAGTGCATTCTTGAGTGTGTGTGGTCACAGCCTTACAGACCCCGAAGAGCAGCGGGAGAAAGACACGCTCAACAATGCACTTTCAATTCACCGCCAGCGCACTTTCCAACTGGATTTCACTGCGGGGACTGGCAAAATGCAGTTAGAAAGTGGATTAAAAGTGGATTCTCGAGTGTGTGTGGTCACAGCCTTACAGACCCTGAAGAGCAGCGGGAGAAAGACACGCTCAACAATGCACTTTCAATCCTCTGCCAGCGCACTTTCCCACTGGATTTTACTGCGGGGACTGGCAAAATGCAGTTAGAAAGTGAATTAAAAGTGCATTATTTGGCGTGTGTGAGATCACAGCCTTACAGACCCCGAAGAGCAGCGGGAGAAAGACACGCTCAACAATGCACTTTCAATCCACCGCCAGCGCACTTTCCAACTGGATTTCACTGCGGGGACTGGCAAAATGCAGTTAGAAAGACCCCGAAGAGCAGCGGGAGAAAGACAGACATACCCACTGAGACGATACTGTTTCCGGGCCTTACTACCGGTTGTCCAATCTAGCCTCCTGGGAGGGGGGGAGGGGGAGAGATCTCCGGGGGGGGGGTCTCTGGGGCACTCACCGTGATGGGCCGGCGGGTACCGCTGCACCGTGGCTCTCACCGAGTTGCTGTAGTAGGAAGGGACGTGGTTGCCTTGTCCGTCGATGTTAAAAAGTACATCCACTTCCTCGGCTAGAGGATATTGCGTGTGGTCCATGTAGGAATGAGCCAGTCCCGGGTGGTGGGAATCCGGGTGTTGTCCATTGAGAACGGCCGGGTGGTGGTGACTGACCCAACGCGGCTGATCCGTGGTTACTTCCATGCTGCCGAGCTCGCGATCGCCAGGCGTTTGCAAGGGTTGGTTTTGGGGTTGGGGTTTTTTTTCTTAAAAGTCCTTTCTCCGGGCAAAAACAAACCCGCCAAACAAACAAACAAACAAAAGCCCCCTATAATAATTGTAAACGATAAAAGGAAACCAAAAAGACAGCCAACCGGTAGCTCAAAGTTCGTCAAATAGTCCGAGGAAACAGACAGGGGAAAGACAGTTCTGAACAAATCGTCGCTTTCCCCCCCTCCCCCCCAAAAAAAATGAGATGGGGAAAATTCCCCTCCCGGTGCGTGCCTTCTTCTCCTCGGTAGATATTCACCTTTCTTCTTGGATCACCTGCGAGAGAGAGAAAGGAGACAAACAAAAGGGAGTGGGGGGGGGGGAGAGAGAAACTTTGTTTAAAAAGGACTTTTTACAAGTGTCTTTTTTTTTTAAGCCGCCAGAGATGAAGTTCTTCCAAGAGAACGCCTCGATCTCCTTTCCCCCCCCCCCACCCCAAAAGCCTGGGCCACTCACCTATCCGAAAAAGGAACGCACCTCTCTCTCTCTTCCTTCCCCGGCTTTTAGATCGGGGCCCTCTGTCAGGCTAGCCGGCAAACCAACCGGGCTGATCTAGCGCCAAGCAGCCACGGCTCGGCTGGGCAATTTCGCCCGCTCGCTCGGTTAGTCAATTTCACCTCGAGCAGAGCAGATCAGAGAATCGTTCCAAATAATAAAAAAAAAAAAGGTGGGGGAAGGCGTTTCCAATGCTTCAGAGGAAGCCTTTTTTAAAAAAAATAAATCTCTCTTAAAAGACTGGAAACATTTTGGATGCAACTTTAAAAAAAAAAATGGGGGGGGAGCGCTTCAGAGGCGGGGAGGGAGGAAAGGAGAGAGAGACAGAGGCGTTCTTAAAGGCACGCTGCAAAAACTGAGCCGCGTTGGAAAAGTTACAGGGGAGGACCCCAGGGAAAACCTGATCGGCTCAAATTGTGCTCGCTGTGTCCCCCCCCCTTCTCTCTCCCTCCCTCCCTCTCTCTCTCTCTCGCTCACTTTTTTTTTTAAAGGGAAGGCATTCTTTCTGAAAGAGCCCACGATGGCGCCAGTCGGCTCAGCGCTCACAGACAGCTGTGGCGAGACACCAACTTAAGGAGGTTTGGCTGTCATCGGCCGGGAGGGGGCGGAGCCTGTCACTGAAGGAGGAGGGGCCGAGGGAGCGGAGGAAAAAGGAAGCGGGCGGTTGCCGGCGCCGCCCCCCCTTCCCTAAAATATATATCCATCTATAAAACACTCCCTTTCTCCCCGCTCCCCCCACCCCACCCCACCCTCCCAACGCAGCCGGAAAGAACCTCAACTTGGACTTCTGCTGGAATTCTGGAGAAATAGCCAAACAAAGTTGGGGGAGGGGTTTTTAAAAAAGCAATCCCCCCCCCTTACAAACACCTCGTCTTTTTTTATGTAAAGTACCCTCCCCCCCCCCCTTTCTCAAATCATTTAGCTTCTGTTTCGAAGCAGGGAAGAAGTGTTTTGAAGGCGCAGGCCCGCTGGATTCGAACCGACTGGGGATTGGAGGGGGGAGGGGGAGGCGGGATCGAGCGATTAACATTAAGGGGCGCTTAACATTTCCGGGGGCGACCTGCAGTGTTTCTTCTAAGCTGAGTTAGCGTGAGCTAGCTCACAGTTTTCTGGCCTCCAGCTCAACACATTTTCGTCTTAGCTCAGGAAGGATGACCCCAGAGTACAATCATTTGTGCAGTAGTAACTCATCACTTTCATGCCAGTGGTTCACAAAGTAGAATTTTTGCTCACAAGACTCTGCAGCTTAGAGGGAACATTGGCGACTTGGGATCTTTAGTTAATCCTCTCTGAGCCCGCCTGGGAAAGGGCGGAATATAAATTTACCAAAAATAAATCTTTAAAACGATGGCTGGCGAGCAGACCTGTCCAGAAGAAGCGAGCGACGACTCGGAAAAGCTCCTACCCTTCCACAAATGTTGTTAGCCTTTAACGCGCTCCTGAATTCTTGCTCTGTTCCGCTGCTAGGGACAGACTGATAATCTTGATCTGGGGCTTTTCAAAGGAGGGGGAAAGCGGGGGGGGGGGGCTACCTCTGAACGCCGAGGCTCTGCGGAAAAGCACAGCGCGATCCTTAGCACAGTTACTCCGGTCTAAGTCCACTGAAAACGAATGTGCCTAGAACTGAGTTTAAACCTGCAGAGGGTATCTAAGGAAGCGTGTCTGCACGCACGAAAGCTCATGCCCAGAATTCGGCTTTTTTTGGGGGGGGGGGGGTCTTTTTAAGGTGGCCGCCGGACTCGAACTCGGTGCTGCCGCTACACACCAGCATGGCTACCCACCTGTAATCTCTCTGCAGAGAGGACAGTATTGGGGGAAAGATCCCGTCTGTTCAAAACGAAACGGGGGGAACCTCCGCCGTCGCTCTGACGCTGGAAAGAACCCAAAAGAAGCGCGCAGGAGAAAGCGAGGTCCAACTCAGCTCTTCCCAGAACTTCTGGGACACGCTTTTGGCTTCTCCATGAAACCATCCTAAAAGAACTCAACGCAGAGCCAACCCAAGAGGCAAACGAAACACGGGCCGGTTTGGTCGGGGGTGGGGGGCCGGATTCGGGCCAGTGAACTGAGAGGGAGGGGCGAGGGAAACGAAAGGGATTCCTCTCGGCCAATCAGGAAGCATCGAGAGCCGGCTGCTGGCCGCCCAGTCTTCTCCGATTGGCTGCCGGCGCGGCGTTCGAACTTCCAGCGATTCTCTCTCGGCGTTCTGTCCTTTGAGCCAGGGCATCCCCTAGCGGCGCGTTCAGACTCGAGAATCGCCCAGGTTTGGCTCGCTGCTCAGCGGGCCAAGGACGCGCCACAAGTGGTTTTCTCTGTCTTTTCCAGCCCCTGGCCGGCCCGTCGCCCTAACTCTCCAACATCTCCCCCCCCCCCCACACACACACACCGCTGGGCATGTAATAAAATGGAGTGAATTCTTTGAGTAAACAAACAGCGAGCGCGATTCGGAAGAGAAATCGATTCACATCGGCCAGTGAGAGACGATTTCCTCGCAATAATGCAAAAGCAGGAGAACATACGAAGAGCCCTGATGGATCAGACCAGTGGTTCCTTTAGTCCAGAGTCCTGAAAACAGGACGATGAACATATGAAGAGCCCTGCTGGATCACACCAGTGGTTCAACTAGTCCAGCATCCTAAGAACATCAGAAGAGCCCTGCTGGATCAGACCGGTGGACCATTTAGTCCAGCATTCTGAGGACATAAGAAGAGCCCTGCTGGATCAGACCATCGGCCAGTGAGAGACGAATTCCTCGCAATAATGCAAAAGCAGGGGAACATACGAAGAGCCCTGGTGGATCAGACCAGTGGTCCATCTATTCCAACATCCTAAGAACATAACAAGAGCCCTGCTGGATCAGACCAGTGGTCCATCTAGTCCAGCATCCTAAGAACATCAGAAGAGCCCTGCTGGATCAGACCAGTGGTCCATCTAGTCCAGCATCCTAAGAACATCAGAAAAGCCCTACTGGATTGGTCCAGTGGACCATCTCATCCATCCCGTCTTACACTGGGGCCAACCACTTCCTCTAGACCAGGGGTGGCCAACGGTAGCTCTCCAGATGCTTTTTGCCTACAACTCCCATCAGCCCCAGCCATTGGCCATGCTGGCTGGGGCTGATGGGAGATGTAGGCAAAAAAAACCATCTGGAGAGCTACCATTGGCCACCCCTGCTCTAGACGGCCAACAACAGGGCATAGAGGCCGAGGAGAAGAGACAGTGGTTAGGGGCCCCTACATTTTGTTAAAACAAGAAAAAAAAATCAGAATTTCAGGCTGTGCACCTACTCTGCTAGATATAAAGAAGGGGCAGGTGAAAAGAGCGAACGGTTTTGTTTTGTTTTCCTTATAGGTGAGAGGACCCCAAAAGAAATAGACTTGAAATCCCAAGATGTTTTCACCGTCTACTTCACCCAGTGCCTGAACCACCCTCATCCTGTAGATCCAGAATCTACCCGGCTTCTCAGGGGACACGCGCTCCAAAGTAGGCATTTCCCTCCAAAGTCAGCGTTGTCTGGCTGAATAATGCCACTCCCCCAGCCCAGACTCGCAGCCCTGTTTGTTCCGAGGCGAACCCCACTGATTCAGTGGGCGATTTGCTCCCCAGAAAATGCGTCTAAAATCCCATGATGAATCTAGTCCCAGGGAATGCTCGCCTTCAGAGATTTCCCATCTCGGCTTTTACGGGCGACTCCAAAACACTTCGGTTAAACTAGTTTATTGTCTGGTTACTTAAGACGTCTTTGTACTATCCAGTTTATACCCCTGCCCTGTTTTTAATGCAATTATCAGAAGGGAGAAGTAGCCCCGAAACTTTACACAACACTGACTCAACCAACCACAAGAAAAAAACGCCTGCGAATTTTTGGCGGGTCTCAGTTCACTCAACAGCCTTCCAAGCGCCAGCCTAAGGCAAAGTCCAGAGAATCTCTAATGGCAATTTGTTTCTGCGGGCAGCGCTGCTGCGCCAGTTTAAGAGAGCAAGCCCGGACAAGAAGACTTTGGCAGCCAATCCCATTAAACGAAGGGGGGGTTTACTCCTGAGTAAGATTCGCCCTTCACCTACTTTCATAGACCGCAGCCCCAAAGAGCTGTTACATCAACGCTCGCCTTGCTTAAAACGAAACTAAAATAACTGCCCGAGCAATCGTTTGAAATGCATGCATTCTTCTGTTCAATAAGGTTTATTTTGTTTCATTCTGAAGTTTCTAGCCGAATGGAGATTTCTCTCTCTCTCCCCCCCCCCCCCTATCCACACACACAAAAGTTTAATTTATTTCAGCCAGGGTAACAATTTTGCGATTCTTTTATGGGAATTCACATCCGGATTAGAAGTCCGGAACAATTCGGTCCAGACCACTTGGCGATTCGTTCTTCGCCTTCCCGGCTGGGGGGGGGGGAGGAGTGGGGGGGGAGAGAAGCCCCCCCTTCAGAGTCTGATCACGTGGCAAGATTTATTACTTCTCCCCCCCCCCCCCAAAAAAAAAACCCTTTGCCAAACGCGGAGGCAGCCAGACTCGGAGAAATATCCCTCCCCACCAAGCGAATATAGAAAAGCCATTCAGGGAAAATCCCTGAGCCATATTGTTTCCAATAAATTTGGAGGATGGGAGAGGTACATGAGATCTTGGCTTTTCTTTTGAGAACTTCCCAGAAACCCACGAAGACCCTGTAACACGAACGAAGAGAATTTCGATCCTTTAAAACAAAAAGGAAGGCGAGGGTCTAAAGGAAGCCTTGGACACCCATGGCTTTAGAAAAGCCTTAGAACAAAGCAGTAGGCAAGTGCACCTTTAAGCCCGACTCAGTTTTATTCAGAATGTGAGCTTTTGTCTGATGAAGTCTGCTGAAGAGCGCGCGAAAGCGTACATTCTGAGTAAAACTTAGTCGGTCTTAAAAGTGCCCTTGTCTACTGCTTCAGACCAACACGGCCGCCTACTGGGACCTATTTAGAAAAGCGTGGCACTTTTCTGGACGACACACCGGGGCTGTGGTCACGCATGCCAAAGAATGCACTTTCAATCCACTTTCAATGCACTCGCCAGCTGGATTTTACCGTGTGAACTGGTCCGATCCAGTTGGAAAGTGCGTTGCGAGTGCATTTCTTAGGCGCATTGTTTAGTCTGTGTGATCGCAGTCCGGGAGCCTTGCAGAAGCCGGTCTCCTCGGAAGTCAGCTCCCGGTGGGGTTAGCCGCGTTGGTCTGAACTGAAGCAGCAGAAGCAAGTTCGGGGTCCAGTTGGCACCTCGAAGACCAACGAAGTTTGATTTATTTAAGTGCCCAGTGCAACTGGGTTGGTCTTGAGAGGCGCCACCGGACTCCAGCGTTGTTCTACTGCGAAGTAAGTCCTAAAAAAGAAAAAAAAGAAAAAAATCAGTCGGGCTTTACTCCCAGGAAAAGGATCGCCGCCGCCTCCTCGCGAGCGATCCGGCAGATGTCAGTATAAAAAGCACGCGTCGCGTTATTAATCGTTTTCGAAGACTGGGATTAGATTAAGCAAATAGATAGACACAACTGTTCTTTCTCTCCCCCCCCCCCTCCCCGATCCCTAAATATCTATCGTAATTATTGTTTTGTCTGTTCGGCTTGCCTTCTGGCTCCATTCCATCTCTGGGCGCTCTTGGGAGGGAGAGGGTTGGCGTCTCCCCGGGCCTCCTCCTTAATACCAATAACACTTAATATTTACAGAAAGTGCGGGAGGGAGGAGGGAGAAGGTTCACGTGAACTTTCTGCTCGCTTACACACACACCCTGCGAGGGAGGCGAATAGCGTTCCTTGCAGCCGAGGTGTGGGGAGGGGGGAGAATGTTCCCATGGCTTTTCTTGTAGTCTGCACGCCAGCTTTGCGAGGTAGGCCGATAGGATCTCTGCAGCCCAGGCTGAGCTGAGGTCGCCAGCTCTCTAAGGAGGACGGAGGGAGCCCGGGTTGCTGGAGGAGGGGGCGGGGAGGGCGGGTGGTCTTCTCCCTTCCCCTTTTGTCTCCCTCTTTTGCCTCCTGGGTCGCCCGTTTGTCTTCGGGAGGCCCCTTGCAAAGAACAAACCTTCGCGCAGCCAGTCCGGCGGACGCCACCGGCCGCTGACGTCACCAGTTCCATTCAGACGGTCGGGGGGGGGGGACAAAAAAGGAGGTGAAGACCGAGGAGGGAGGGGAGGTCTCAGCAGCCAATAGGCGCAGGGGGGAATCCCTACAAGCCTTCGTTTCGCCCTCCCCCCCCTCCACGAGATGAGATGAGAAATTAGCTTGAAGTAGGGAGGGGGACCCCCCCCCCCTTTGATTTAAAAGGGAGGAGAGGGGCCATAGAAGTCGACTTGGGATTCCTGTCTTGCACTGCAGACTGCACACGCGATTACTCGGGAGCAAAGCCTACGGAGAGCTCTTCTGAGCCGGCGATCTTCAACATGTTCAGATGGGGTAGCGCTGTTGGGTCTGAAGCAGCGGGGCTGAGTTTGAGTGTGACGGCACCTTTAAGACCAACAAAGTTTGATTCGAGGTATAAGCTTTGGCGAGCGTGGTGCTTGGAGAAGAGTGCATGTACACGAAAGCTGATGCCCAGAACTGAACTTTGCTGGTCTTCAAAAAAATAAAATAAAATAAATCCCCCGCACCCGGGTTCTAGTAAAAGGTAAAGGAGGTAAAGGTAAGTCTCCTGTGCAAGAATCGAGTCGATACCGACCCCATGGAGTGTGACGTCCCATCACTACGTTTTCTACAGACTCCCAAACTTAATTTTGAAGGAAAGCAATACACCCTAGACACCTTTCGCTGGAGAAGGAAGGGGGGCCCTCCACCTAAAATTTTATTCCCTGCCCCCCCCCACCTAAAATTTTCTGGCTACGGGCCTGGTGGGCGGGGGAAGGTCCCACTGAATTCCCTCGGGTCTTCTTCCGAGTAAGCAGGCGGGGCTTGTTTCTCTCCCCCCCCCCCCCCCGCAACCTCGGAGAATCCAGCGCTGAAATCTGAGCCCACACACACCGCCAGTCCCGCGGCCTTCCCCAGCAAAACAGCGTACCCTCTCTTCTCCTTGAAGGTTGACTGGAGATTTAAATAGCAACATCAAGCCCCCCCCCCCCCCAAAAAAAAACCCGCTCTGTCTCTCTCTGTCTCTAGATCCAGGTGGACAGCCGTGTTGGTCAGAAGCGGTTGAACAAAGCAGGAGTCAAGTGGCACCTTTAAGACCAACCGAGTTTATTCTCTCTGTCTCTGTCTCTCTGTCTGCATTTTCCTGCTGGCTGGAGATACCTACTCCTGCTAGCTGCGACGCGTCGGGCGCCCTTCTTGGCTCGGGCCTCGCTCTTCTCTCGGCTGGGATAAGATCGGCCAGGCGCGGGTCGCGATCTCAGACACACGTTCCCCACCCCCGTCAGCCCTCCGACATCGAATTAAACGACTCCCCCTTCCTCCTTCTCCTCCTCCCCGCTCCGCGCCCCTCCCCTCCCCTCCCTTCTCCCCGACCCGGCTGTTTGGCTAATTGCTCTCAACAATGGGCTCCATTAGGACCCAACTGTCAATGCAAGCCCCGGGCTGGGGAGGAGGTGAAAAACGAGAGGGGTTCCCTTCCTTCCCGGCTGGTGCGGAGGGGGAAGAGGGAAGGGACCCCCCGGCCTGGCGAGGGCGATCCTGAGCAGAGTCGCTCTCTCGACCGGCTGAGATCGCCTTGGGATCCGCATTAGGACGCGCAAGGCAGAAGGGAAGGCGACGCCCATGGCAAAGGGCGCACGGGAAGGTTCTTCCCCAATCCCCACACCCGTTCTCCTTCTTTCCCCTTCTCGTGGCGCGCTGCCCCGTCTGGCTCCCGCGCTTCCTCGAGAGTAAACCCCAGTGGCGCTCGGCAGGGCTGAACTCCCAGGTCCCAAGGGGTGGCCAAACTGCGGCTCCGGAGTCACACGGGGCTCTTTCATTCACTGTTTGTGGCCCTTGAGCCAGCTTGGAGAAGGCATTTGTCTCTTTAAATCGCTTCTCCAAGCCAAGCCCGCCGGTGGCTTGGAGAATGCAGTTAAAGTTAGAGCTGTTTTCTTTCCACCTCCCTCCATCCTCTCTCCTCTTCCTTCCTTCCTTCCTTCCTTCCTTCCTTCCTTCCTTCCTTCCTTCCTTCCTTCCTTCCTTCCTTCCTTCCTTCCTTCCTTCCTTCCTTCCTTCTTCCTTCCTTTCTCTCTCTCTTCTTCCTTCCTAACTTCCTTCCTTTCTCTCTCTCTTCTTCCTTCCTCCCCTTCTTCCTTCCTCTCTCTCTTTCTCCTTCCTTCCTTTCTCCCTCTCTTTTTCCTTCCTTCCTTCCTGTCTTGTGTCTCTCAAACAACTGACATTCATGTCTTGTGGCTCTCAAACGTATGACATTATTCTATGTGTCTCTTATGTTAAGCAAGTCCGCCACCCCCCTCCCCAGGCTGTTATGATGGAGGTCAAAACTCCAGATCCTAAGCGACGCGATGGGAGAGGAGAGGTCTGGAAGGGTCAAGGGTGTTAGGGATCGCGTCGAGCACTGGGCAGGGCAGCCCTTCAATCGCTTGGGCTCCGAGTAAAAAGGGGGACTTGGGGCGGAGCCGGTCCCGATCCTGGATACTCTCACCCCATGAGCCAACGCCCGGTTTTCTTGGCAACATAAATTCACCGTGGAATCGGAGATGGTCTGCTTGCCGGCTAATTTAGGGCAATTTCACACACACACTACAAGCACGCACTTCCCATCCACTTATAATGCACTTTGCAACAGGATCTCACTGTGTGAAAGGGCAAAATCCATTTGCAGACAGCTGCTGAAGTGGATTGAAACTGAATTATATAGCCCGTGTGAAAGCACCCTTACTGTGATCGGGAGGCGCGGTGGTGGGCGTGGAACCCCTATTTTACACACGTGTAAACTGGCCCTAAAGATACATTACTAGGGGATCCCATTGATTCCCGCGCGATTTAAGTTCAGGTTTGGGGGGGGGGGGTTGTTAGTGGTGGTTGTTTTAAGGGATCCTGATTTCTACGCCAGAAGAAAGTCTGGTCTTAATTCGAAGTAGCTCGACTTGGAAGGAAAGTTGCATCTCGCAGGAATTCAAGGGCGGGGGAAGGAGAGAGCAGATGGCCTCTCTAAAGCTTCCTTTCCCGCCCGGCCAAGAAGAAGATATTGAAGAAGATATTGGATTTATATCCCGCCCTTCACTCCGAAGAGTCTTAGAGCGGCTCACAATCTCCTTTACCTCCCCCCCCCCCCCACAACAGACACGCTGTGAGGTAGATGAAGGTATTGGATTTATATCCCGCCCTCCACTCCGAAGAGTCTCAGAGCGGCTCACAATCTCCTTTACCTTCCTCCCCCACAACAGACACCCTGTGAGGTAGATGAAGGTATTGGATTTATATCCTGCCCTCCACTCCGAAGAGTCTCAGAGTGGCTCACAATCTCCTTTACCTCCCCCCCCCCACAACAGACACGCTGTGAGGTGGGTGGGGCTGGAGAGGGCTCTCACAGCAGCTGCCCTTTCAAGGACAACCTCTGACAGAGCTATGGCTGACCCAAGACCATTCTAGCAGGTGCAAGTGGAGGAGTGGGGAATCAAACCCGGTTCTCCCAGATAAGAGTCCACATACTTAACCACTACACCAAACTGGCTCTCCAACCAACCCCCCTCCCCCAATTATACCAAATACTCGTTTGGGAGTCTTGGGCTGGGATCACACACACTAAATGATGCACTTTCAATCCACCTTCAATGCACTTTCCAACTGGATTTTACTTGTGTGATGATCTGGCAAAATCCAGTTGGAAAGTGCATTGAAGGTGGGTTGAAAGTGCATTATGTAGGTTGTGTGATCGCAACCTTGCCCCACCCCCCACGCCCCCACGCCTTGGGAGATGCCAATATCTCGAATGAACACTTATGACTGGATCGCTAGAAGGTCAGGATCGATCTCTGTGGCCCTCCCTTCCTCCACCCCCCCCCCGGGACCTCCTGAAAGAAAATGCTTCTGATTTCAGCCTCACGTTACCAAAATCTGTTTTCTCACAAGAGCCCTAAGAGGGCAAAAGGTTTGCCTGTTCTTCGTATCCCGAAGATCCTCGGGCCTCCTAGCGATCCAGAGTCTTTCAAAGCCAGGGTGCTTTGAAATTCGGCTTCAGGAGGGCCTGGATTCGAATCCCTCACTCCCGTCCCACCCCTCCCAAAAAGTTGGTTCCACTTTTGGCTAACGGGTATTGGAACACTATGGCTGCGATCGCACCCACAAAATAATGCACTTTCGATCCACTTCCAATGCACTTTGCAATTGGATTTTACTGTGTAAACTTGCAAAAGCCAGTTGGAAAGTGCTTTGAAAGTGCATTATTTAGTGTCTGTATGTGTGATCACAGTATCTGGGTATGGTCCTGATCCGTTTAAGCCAAGAATAATTGGGTCGCTGGCTTCAGTTTTCAAAGTTCACCAACAGGAAGGATCGCAGCCGGATCCTTCCGGAATCTTCGCCACGCCTGCCCCCCCACACCCACTAGTTCATCGTCCGTCTTGCTGTGCATCCCCACATGAATTCTACCCCAATCAAAGTAGGGAGAGCTGCTTTCCCTAATTACAACCCTTGATCTGGATTCGAATTCTGATTTCTGCCACACATCTGCGGGAAAGGAGAAAGGAAGGGGGGGGGGACGTATTTTGTGTATTTAGAACATTTCTGTCCCGCCTTCCCCCCACCTCCAAAACGAGGTCTCCAAGACAGGGTCATGTGGCCCCTCTCTGTTTCCACGCCCCCTTAATTCGGAGCCAACCTGTCGGTCATGGAGGAGGAGTAAGAGGAGGAGAAGGAAGAAGAAGACTGCAGATTTATACCCCGCCCTTCTCTCTGAATCAGAGACTCAGAACGGCTTACAATCTCCTATATCTTCTCCCCCAGCACAACAGACACCCTGTGAGGTGGGAGGGGCTGAGAGGGTTCTCCCAGAAGCTGCCCTTTCAAAGGCAACTCCTGCAATAGCTACGGCTGACCCAAGGCCATTCCAGCAGCTGCAAGGGGAGGAGTGGGGAATCAAACCCGATTCTCCCAGGTAAGAGTCCGCCCACTGAACCACTACACCAAACTGGTTCTGGGAGTGTGGGGGGGGGGGGGTTTCATCTCAGTCCATATAAGCCGGGGTTGGCTCCTTTGTGTGCCCAATGAGATTCAGCTCCCTGGGAAAGTCCTTCAACTGCAGATGGTGGGAATCGAACCCTGGGCCTTTCTGTAGGCTCCGGACGTCTCCCCCCCCCCCCCCCCAGGGCGTCTCGACCTCTCCCTCCGGTGGATTTTTCGCTTGGGCAAAACCGGGCTTACTAAGGTAGCAATTTAACGCCCCCCCCCCCCCAAGACATACACGAACTCCACTCTCCTCCACTCATACAGAGAAAACATCTGGCCGCTTCTCCATTCTGTTCACCATTCTGGCACCTGGTCTGAATTTCTCTGTTCCAGGGACGGCTGGGGGGGGAGGGGAGGGGGGAGAGAGAAGACAAGCCCCCGCCCCCCACACCGCCCCCCACCCCTCCGGCTTCCCCTCACGCCCCCCCCCCTCCATCCTCTTCCCTTTTTTAGACGACGCACAATGGAGGGAAAGAGATCAGGTTACCTTCGCCGGGGCCGGGACTTCGACAGGGAAGGAACGTACCGCAGGTAAAGCTGTGTAAATAGCCGCCGGGCTCCAGAGGGGAGGGTTACAGAGGGGACACCCGGCCCAGGGCAAAGATCTAAAGATTTTCTGTCTCTTCTCCCCCCCCCCCTCCACCTCCTCACCGCCGCCCCCTCCCCAAGGAGAAACGACTTCTGTTCCTGGCTGGGAACCTGGGGGCGGAGGGGGGAGAGGGAGATCGCTCCAAGAGCAACTTCAAGGCTGGTTGCAAGTGCCCAGGGAGGGAGGGGGGGCAGATCCACGGCGGACAAAAGGATCCCCTCCCGCTGCTGCTGAATTCGTTCTTTTCCCCCACCCCCTCCCCAAATTCCTCGGAGGGCCAGGCCTCCTTCTCCCTCTTCGAGCGGCGGCCTGCGATCCCCAGGCCTGTTGAGACGTCGCCTGGTTGGGGAAGGCTTTACAAACCAAACTGAGGGTGGGGGTGAGGAAGGTTTGGTTTGCAAAAGATTGGTTCTCTTAAGGGAGGGGAGAGGCGCTGAAACAGAGAATAGGCGCACGATCGTGCAAAAGCCCCCCCCCCTCATAAGAGGACGCTGGGGTGCTTCCTTTTGGCTGGATTGGGGCCATTGGGTCTCTCTCTCTCTCTCTCTCTCTCTCTCTCTCTCTCCCTCCACGCACTTACGATCGCTGGTTGCCTCCGGCGTTCCCTCTAAGTCAGGGGTGGCCAATTGTGGCTCGGGAGCCAGGTGTGGATCTTTCACACACATTGTGTGGCCCTCGAAGCCCCCTCCGCCCCTTTCAGCCAGCTTGGAGAAGGCATTTCTCTCTTCAGATCGCTTCTCCAAGACATGGCAGCCAGCAGCTTGGATAATGCACTTAAAGTTGCTTTCTTTCTACATCTCCCTTTCCGATCTATTTTCCTTCCTTCCTTCCTCCTCTTCCTTCCCTTCTCTCAAACATCTGATATTCATGTCTTGCAGCTCTCAGACATCTGATGTTTATTCTATGTGGCTCTTACGTTTAAGTTAAAGTTGCTTTTTTTCCACCTCCCCATCCCTCCCCATCTTCCTTCCTTCCTTCCTTCCTTCCTTCCTTCCTTCCTTCCTTCCTTCCTTCCTTCCTTCCTTCCTTCCTTCCTTCCTTCCTTCCTTCCTTCCTTCCTTCCTTCCTTCCTTCCTTCCTTCCTTCCTTCCTTCGTGTCTCTCCAACATCTGACGTTTATTCTATGTGGCTCTTACATTCAGCAAGGTCGGCCACCCCGGCTCTAAGGTGAGTCTGCGCGAGCTAGCTCACAGATTTCGAACCTCCAGCTCACCCACTTGAGTCTTAGCTCCGAAAAATGGCTCCAGAGCACGCTAAATTGATGCAGCAGCTCACAACTTTAATGCCGGTAGCTCACAAAGGAGAATGTTTCCTCACAAGACTCGGAGAAGGAGGAGGAGGAGGAGGAGGAGGAGGAGAAGGAAGAGAAGGAGGAGGAGGAGGAGAAGGAAGAGAAGAAGGAGGAGGAGGAGAAGGAGGAGGAGGAGGAGAAGGAGGGGGAGGAGGAGGGGGAGGAGGAAGAGAAGGAGGAGAAGGAGGGGGAGGAGGAGGAGGAGGAGAAGAGAAGGAGGAGGAGAGGGAGAAGGAGGAGGAGAAGAAGGAGGAGGAGGAGAAGGAGACTAAAGAGAAGGAGACTCAGAGCTGCTCACAATCTGCTATATCTTCTCCTCCCACAACAGACACCCTGTGAGATGGGTGGGGCTGAGAGGGCTCTCACAGCAGCTGCCCTTTCAAGGACAACTCCTGCCAGAGCTAGGGCAGACCCAAGGCCTTTCCAGCAGCTGCAAGTGGAGGAGGGGGGAATTCAACCCGGTTCTCTCAGAGAAGAGTCCGCGCGCTTCACCGCGACACCAAACAAGATTCTGCAGCTTAGAGGGCACATTGGTTGCTTTCCCCCTCCCCTCCCACCCCGCAGTCCCTCGGTGCTTAGCTGGCTTTCCTGGAATCCTTGGGGCGAGCTGCAAGCAGCGCACACATAAGCCGCAACCTTTGCAAAGCCAGGGTGGGGGGAAGGGGGGGGGGAGATCTGTCCTTTCCCGTCAGCTTGGAAATTCGTGCGCAGCGCCGGAGGTAGGCACGAAATGTCTCAGCCCCTGATGGTATCGGGGCTCGCTGATCTCGGCGGCCTTCCTCGCCCCCACGCAGCCTCTTCCAGCGAAACGAGGGTGGGGGGAGCAGCAGATTTCTGCAAAGCAGCAGATGGAGGTGGACGGAAAGCAAAAGGGGAAGCTGGGGCGGGGCGGGGGGGGGGGAGAGCGCCGGATTCGGAGCCAGAAGTCTCCCCAGCGAAAACGGGCGGCGGCCCTGGGCTCTTCTGCCTGCAGCCACAGAAAACAACAAGAGACCAGAAGGGTCTTCAAGACCAGGGGCGGCCGAACGCGGGCTCAGGAGCCACGTGTGGCTCTTTCGCACATATGGTGTGGCTCTCGAAGCCCCCCCCCCCCCGCACAGACACACACACACACCGCCCAGTCAGGCAGCTGCCCTGGAGAAGGCATTTCTCTCTCTCAATCACTGCTCCAAGCCAAGCCAGCTGGCAACTCGGGGGATGCATTTAAAGTTAAAGTTGCTTTCTCTGCACCTCTCCTCTCCCTCATCTATTTTCCTTCCTTCCTCCCCTTCCCTTCTCTCAAACATCTGATATTCATGTCTTGCAGCTCTCAAACATCAGATGTTTATTCTATGTGGCACTTACGTTAAAGTTAAAGTTGCTTTTTTTCCACCCTCCCCATCCCTCCCCATCTATCTATCTTCCTTCCTTCCTTCCTTCCTTCCTTCCTTCCTTCCTTCCTTCCTTCCTTCCTTCCTTCCTTCCTTCCTTCCTTCCTTCCTCCCCTCCCCTCCCCTCCCCTCCCCTCCCCTCCTCTCAAATATCTGATATTCATGTCTTGCAGCTCTCAAACATCAGATGTTTATTCTATGTGGCTTTTATGTTAAAGTTAAAGTTGCTTTTTTCATTCCCCATCCCTCCCTCCCTCCCTCCCTCCCTCCCTCCCTCCCTCCTCCCTTCCTTCCTTCCTTCCTTCCTTCCTTCCTTCCTCCCTCCCTCCCTCCCTCCCTCCCTCCCTTCCTTCCTCCCTCCCTCCCTTCCCTTCCCTTCCCTTCCCTTCTCTCAAACATCTGATAGTCATGTTTTGCAGCTCTCAAACGTCTGATATTTATTCTATGTGGCTCTTACGTTAAGTTAAAGATGCTTTTTTCTACCTCCCCATCCCTCCCCTCTTCCTTCCTTCCTTCCTTCCTTCCTTCCTTCCTTCCTTCCTTCCTTCCTTCCTTCCTTCCTTCCTTCCTTCCTTCCTTCCTTCCTTCCTTCCCTTGAGTCTCTCATACATCGGGCATTTATTCTATGTGGCTCTTACCTTAAGCAAGTTTGGCCGCCCTGTGAAAAAACGAACATTTGTGGCAGGATCGGCGCTTTCCTGAGGCGCTGCGCCCTTCCCCCCCCGCCTCCCCCCCCCCCTCCGATACAGGGGGCTATAACGCCATCGCGCCTGCCTTCCAACGCAGCCATTTTCTCCAGGTGACCCGATCTCTCTTGCCTGGCGTTTGAGTTGGAATCCCGGGAGATCCCGGGAGATCTCCGGCTGCCCCCTGGCAACCTATCTTCCTAGGCCCTTCCCTGCGGATCCCGAGAAGCCGGCGGCGACCCCCACAAGCTCATCCCCTCGGCCCCGAGTTTTGTTAGCGTCTCAAGCGAATCCTGAGCGCTCTCGTTCTTTCCTAATCCGAATCGAATCTAAACAAGGCGATTGTGAGAAATCCAGAGCCCGAAAGAAAGCCTCTTTTTTAAACTTGCATTCCCCTCCCCCTCTTATTCTGGAGGGAGGAGGAGGGGGGATCAAAGGGCTTCGCTGCCCCCGGGACAGGAGGGATTTAAAAAAACAACAACAACAAATCAACCCCAGCAACAGCAAACCGGCTCCACCGGTCCGAGAGGCGACCCTTCCCCAGAAAACACATTCCCGAGAAAGGCAAAGAAAGTGCGCGCAGCAGACGCGAAGGAGAGAGGCCGGGCGGCCCAGCAGAAATCGCGGGGGGCTTTCGTGGGAGGCTCGAAAACCTTCGGGATCGCAAGGGAGCGGGCAAAACAAAAGCTTCTCTCGCGATCCCCCCGCCGCCTCCCCCAGTCTCCAAAGAACGCGCAGAGACAGATGGGTGCGTTTCAAGGAAGGTCAATTTCAAGCCGCGCTCTGGTCAGTTTCACTTTTCTGCAGTCTCAGGCGCCTTGCTCTGAGCCCCAGCGCTTGCAGACCGAAAGATTGGCTTCTTTTCCCGCCTGGAGACCGGGATCCAAACCGGCCTTGCCGCCCCCTTTTCTCCCACCCACCCCCCTTCCCGGATCGCAATGCCGATCTCTACGGGTCCGGTCGAACCTCGCACTTGCCTGAGCGCCACGCGGGACACACCCAAAGGCCTTCTCGGCTCTCCTTGGAAGGACGAGACGAAACGAAACGAAACGGCCTCGCCTCACCCAGCTTGGCTTGAAACGCACACCTCGCCGGCTCGGTCGAAATGGGGTTTTCCTGAGCCTCTGGAACGGTGCCTGCGTCTGCTAGCGAAGTCCGGGAGAGCCCCAGCCGGCTGGCGCGCCCCAGACACAAATACTCGCCTGGCGGTGGTGCATAGGCAGTAATTCAACCAGAAGGAGAGGGCCTCCGCGCAGGCCACAATCTGATCGGCACGTTTACTCGGGAGTAAGCCCCCACGACTTCCTAAGGGTTTCTCTAGCCGGGAATGAAATCCTGATTGGGAACCGTTTAGTCCAGACAGACGACGATCCCCCTCTATTATTATTATTATTATTATTATTATTATTATTATTATTATTATTATTATTATTATTATTATTATTATTATTATTATTATTAATCTGCGGTGCTTACAAGACAACCACGGCGATAAGGACAATAGCATTATGCTATGTTTACTTCTTTCTGATGGTTCTAGACTTCCAAGATCCCCGGGCATTGGCCAATTAGTGTGTCCCTTTTTGCCGATACTGTTGACTCCCTGTGTGTCATTCGCCTGGAGCTCCTTTGAGAAAGCCGGATTATAAATAATGTGCATAAAATAAACAGTATTATTATTATTATTATTATTATTATTATTATTATTATTATTATTATTATTATTATTATTATTATTATTATTATTATTATTATTATTATTATTATTATTATTATTATTATTCCCAGTCAGGTAGTTGACGAGTAGATTGTGTTCTGCCATTCGAGATCGAGGTAATTTCTTGGAGTTACAGTTGTATCGTCATCATCATCATCCAAGGGCACCTCTCAGACCAACAAAATATAATGTTGGCTTTTGCTGAATGTCTCCGAAGCAGTGTAGACAGGCCCAAGCGGGCAGCTGCGCTGGTCTGAAGCAGCTGAACAAAGCAGGAGTCAAGTGGCACCTTTCAGACCAACCCATTTTTATTTCGAACGTCAGCTTTCGATGAAGCAGTGCGCGCACACAGGAAATCTTCTACCCAGAATTCAACTTCGTCGGTCTTGAAGGTGCCGCTGGGCTCCAACTTTGTTCAGTCGTTTCGGACCGAACAGGGCTGCTGTCACCATCGCCGTCACCATCACCATCACCATCGGTGTGTTTTCCCTGCTAGGATGGGCAGCTGTCGTATCAGTCTTGCCTTTGGGCTCGCGTCCTAACAGCGAATGGGGGCCTTTCAGCCTGTCCGCTTTAACTCGACGAAGCCAGGGGACTTCCTCGAATACTGCTCGCAGAAGTTTCCATCCAGGGGAGCATTTTGCGGAGGAGAACATTTCTTCCCCCCCACCCCCCCCCACCCCACCCTCTCGCCACCAACGCTCCTTCTGAGCTGCAGAATCTTGTGAGTAAAATTTTTACTTTGTGAGCTGCTGGCATTAAAGCGGTGAGCTCCTGCGTCAACAGAGTGTGCTCTGCGGTCCTCCTGCCGGAGTTAAGACAAAAAGGTGTGAGCTGGAGGCTAAAAATCTGTGAGCTGGCTCACGCGAACTCACCTTGGAGGGAACGCTGCCCGCCACCCCCGGCGCACACCGGTTTCCCTACCACCAGGCGCCCGGAAGGTAACCACAGCCCGCTCGCTTACTATGCAGAGAGAGAGAGAGAGAGCTCTAGTGCAGGCCTTACCTGCGATGGGGGTGGGGGCTGGGGGGAATCTAGCCATTCAACCCCCCGACCCGGCGGCGCCCTTCCCTTAGCTCCAAAACGGCCCTCTTTTCGAGCCACCCAGTTGTGTGTTGCAGCGTGTTAAGTCACACACACACAAGAGGACACCTTTCGCGAGGATTTTCCCCCTCTAGGGTTTCAACGGAGCAATTACATCATTGGAACAAAGGAATTGGCCTGCGTTTTTTCCGGACGGCGCCCGGCCTCTTCAGATCCGAGGGGTCTTTATATATATACAAGAACGTGAGAGGAACCATGTTGTATATATATATATATACAACAACAACCTGGTACCCCCCTAAAAAAAATCCTCGCCTCTACGCTTGTAAGGGAGATAAAAATGGGGGGTTCCCCGCCCCACCCCTGCTGTCAGACGCCTTGTCTTGTCAGAAGAAACCGATGGGGAAGACTGCACCGGTGGAACAGTTCAAGCAAACTGGGGGCGCCGATGGAAATAAAGTATCTGCCCCCACCCGCCGGAGAGAGGCTGCTTTCTTCTCTGCCTTCTTTGTGCAGGCCGGAGAAAGACCTGCCCCCCCCCCCTTTTTTAAAAGGCCTTTTTTTCTCATTTAAAAAGTATTTAACGGATATTAATTCATTCGGGCTGTGAGTGGATTCGAGTTGCGTTTCAGACCCTCCGAGGGAAGACGCGTCATTGGGCAGCCAGAAATCCGCAAAACGGTGACGTCTTAATATGTGTTGGTCTCAAGTCAAACGGTATTGCCTCGGAGGGAGGGACGGACGGGAGGGAGGAAAATAGAAGAGGGAGGGAAGGAAGGAAGGAAGGAGGAAGGAAGGAAGGAAGGAGGAAGGAAGGAAGGAAGGAAGGAAGGAAGGAAGAGTAGGAAGGAAGAGGAGGGAGGGAAAGAAGGAAGGAAGAAGGAAAAAAGGAAAGAAAGAAAAAAGGAAGGGAGAGAGAGAGAGAATAAATAGACTGATGGATTTCTTTGGACTTTACAGCATGACAGCCAATTTTTTCTGCCTGAGCTATAGGGAAATTCACCATGAATCCACTAGGTGGCCTTCAGAAACTACCATCTCTAAA